>NC_142438.1:25623522-25926136 GCF_059453495.1 Arachis ipaensis | reverse complement strand
GGCGGCGACGATGAGGTCACGGCGGCGACGACGGAGGCTCCCTGGCGCCGTCCCCCTCTCCCCCTTCCCCCTTCCCCCTTCCCCCTCCCCCTCTTCCCTTCCCCTCCCCTCCCCTCCCCTCCCCCCTTCGTATACCCTTTTCTTCCCCCACCCCCCAACGCGTTTTTACGTGTTTTCTTTTTTTTTTTTAATTTTATAATTTTTATTATTAAAATAGGGTAGGGGTAGTTTAGGAATAAAATAAAAAATTTTATTGAAAAGGACGATTTTAATACGAAAAAAAACATTAAGGACGATTTTAATGGCAAAATAACAAGAGGGACGAATTCGATTCTGGCACTAAACTTAAGGGACCAAAATCGTACTTACCCCTATAATTAATTTTAAAAATAGAAAAAACAAAAATTAAATTAAATTAGATATTTATGTATCTATAACAATATATCTATAACAATATATAAAGCGGATAGAGGAGTTTGGTATTCAATTCTTTTTTCCTATTTTACCCTTATTTTTATAATATAAAATTACGTGCTCAGTCACGTACTCACGTTCTGTAAATTCTGCATTAACCCACGAGAGAAATATGTAACTGTTTCATTTTCAATCGTGAAAGAAATTTAAAAAACTGCTCACTTTCAATCATAAAATAAGATTATAAAAACTGCTCCACTTGTAATTGTTTGTTTTTCTTTTCGTCTTCTTACCTTATGTTCTGATAGACAAATAGAAATGAAAAATTCAATAAATCAACAATCATAGCAACGTCGACCCACTTGAACAGAATATGCTAGGCGAAGAAGACAAAATATGAGCAACAACAACACCTCGCTAGAAGACGTGCAACTTATCAGGAGATGGTTTGACAAAGAAAATAAATTGCCTATACAACTCCTATCCCAACTCCATTGTCAAGCACAGATAGAGTTACCGATTAACTATAAATATAAGAGTAGTCCGATTAACTACAATCAGACAAATGGCCATAGCCACTAGCCATGCTCAATTTGTTACAGGTAACATATAACATATAACATGACATGTATAATGATAAATTTTAATATTGTCCTTGATGAGAGAGATTTGTTATTGAAAGAAATTCTTCTGTATAATCGTCAGTTACTTAATATAAAAAAACTTCCACCCATTTCAAATAGCAACCTCATTAAAAGTTTTCTATATTGCGGATTTTCAAAGAATAAAAGTAAAATAGTTTAAATACATTTATTATTAAAAAAAATTTCGTACATCCGTCGGTCGGTGAATAAAAAAACTTCTACACATCTTTCACCGTTACTTCGTTAAAATTTTTTTATTGAATGTAAATTATTCATGCTGAATCTTTGCAATGGATATGCTTTTGAAAAAATAAAAGTAAAATAGTTTAACAGGACCATATTTTTTTTAAAAATTACACAGTAATTTTGTCCCAATATATATTATAATTTATTTTGCATATAATATTCATCCATCTAAATTCAGTTGTACCTTGCTTACAAAAATTATATTTCAGTAATTTTTTTTATCTTATAACCATTTTATATTTTGAAATTTAAAATTTTGTATTGTTATTTTTATTAAAGATTTATTTTTATATTTTATTTTAATTTTGTTAATAAAAAAGTATTAATATTAGTTTTAATTTTTAATTTCTAGGATAAATAAAAAGATGTGACTTTTCTATAAATTAGATGTTTAAAAAATTACTTATAAGAGAAAAAGTTAAGTCTATTTCTTTTACTATAGGAGTACATATAATTCACTCTTAAATAGAATCAACATAAATATATATTTATTCAATTTTTTAAAATTTACATTAATTATTAAAATTTTATTATTTGGTATAAAAATAAATCATTGTTCTCATACATAATGACATAGAATTTAACATTATCATTTTTTATATGCATCTATTTTTTTAGTTTTTATCCTTATTTTTGTGCTTTATTTTAATCTATAACAATATCTATTGAAATATCAAAAATTTTGGTGTTCAAATTTAAATTCAAATATTATTAAAAGAAAAACAACTATCAGTTACTTTACATAAAAAAAAATTTTCACCCATCCTAAACAGCAACTTCATTAAAAGTTTATGTAAATCATTGTTGTGTATTTTTAAAGAATAAAAATAAAATAGTTTAAACATGATAATTTTTTTTAAATAAATGTACAAAGAATAATTTTTTTCTTTAAATTATTATATCATATTATTTTAATGTACTCTTGGTACCTATAAAATATATAATATTATAATGATAATTAGTGTTCAAATTTAAGTTCCAATATTACTCCTAAAGAGAAATTTATTATTACAATTTTTTTCGTAAGTCACGTTAAATAAAAAAATTTTACCCATTTTTTTACAGTAACCTCATTAAGATTTTTTTATTGGAGGTAAATTATTGGTGCAAATTAAAATAGTTCAAAGGGATAATTTTTTAAAAAATAAATTTATCCAGGATATTTTTTCTTTTCAAATTATTATCATACTCTTTTAATGTACTTTAAATACCTAGATAACATATAATATCAATTGGCGTTTAAATTTAAGTTCTAATATTATCCTTAATGAGAGAGGTTTATTATTAAAAAAATTTATGCTGTACATCAGTCAGTTACATTGAATAAAAAAATTTTCACACATTTTTTTACAGTAACTTCGTTAAGAGTTTTCTTTTGGATGTAAATTAGTCATGCAAATTTTTTATTATCGATATGCTTTGAAAAGAATAAAAGTAAAATAGTTTAACAAGAAAAATATTTTTTTAAAAAAATTTACACATAGTAATTTTATACCAACATATCATAATTTTCTTTGCATATAATATTCATTTTTCTAAGTTCATTCATGGAGTATCTTACAAAAATTATATTTAAGTAATTTTTTATCTTATAACTATTTTATATTTTGGAATTCAAAATTTTGTATTTTTATTTTTATTCAAGGTTTATTTTAATGTTTTATTTTAGTTTTATTAATTAAAAAGTATTTATATTAGTTTTAATTTTTACTTTTTAGGATAAATAAAAAGATGGGACCTTTTTTATAAATTAGATTATTGAAAAATTATTTTGTATAGAAAAAGTGAAGTTTATTTTTTACTATAGGAGTAGATATAATTAACTCTTAAATGTAATCAAAATAAATATAAATTTTTTCAATTTTTTAAAATTTACATTCATTATTAAAATCATGATATAATAGATGTACTACTATAAAAAAATGAAAATGACTTCACAACTATTTTTTTAGTTGAAAGAAAACATGACTCAATAACTGTAAAGTCTAATTTAAACAACTATAGATAAGTAAAATAAATAATAAAAAACGGATATAAAATTTAACTTTTTTGTTATTTGTTATAAAATTAAATATAATAAAATAAATCAATATTCTCATACATAATGACATAAAATTTAACATTATCCTTTTTTTAGATCCATTTTTTTTGTAGTTTTTATCCTTATTTTTGTACTTTATTTTAATTTTATTAAACCAAAAAGTACTAATATAATTTAATTTTAATTTTTAACTTTTAATCATAAATGAAAATATGTGACTTTGTATACATTAGATAATAAAAAAATACTCATAATAAAAAAAATTAAATTTACTTCTTCGTTATATTTATAGGAGTGTAGATAATTCACATAAGAGTTACGAGATTTTTTTTAACTTTAGTTTTAAAGTAGTATTCAGTATTCACTTTTGAATGTAATAATTACGAACTAATATACCGTGGTAACTAATTGCGATTGAAAAGAAGGTATAAGGAGAATAAAAATGGAGGAAGGAAGAGAGAACAAGGCAATATAAGAGTGGTGGTAAGCCAACGATGGACATGTGGATAGATAATGGTAAGAATAATGAAAATAAAAATTAAAAATTTTAAAAGGAAAATAAAACTAAATATAATTTAAAATGTTAAATATAAAATTATAAGAAATAAAAATTTTTTAACCATTAAAATTATGCAAGAGAAAGAGTGATTTAAATATAAATTTTTATTTTCATTGTTACACATAATAACAACGTAATGATTTTAGTATTATACCTAAATTAATTTAAATTTAATTATTCTATATATTAAAAAAATTAAATAGCTTATAAATTTTTTATTTAATTATTCAATACAAAATTTTTGAATGGTTGATATCTTAATTTTTTCTTAAAATAATAAAATATGACTTAAAAAGTAACTATGAAAAATAAGTATCTACATAATAGTTATACATCTAGATATCTAAATCAAACAAGAAAATAATTCTTTAACAACTCAAAAGTTAACCCAATGGATAGTTATGGATCAAAGTGATAAACAAAAATAAGAGTTGTGATAATGGTATGGTGGTAATTGATTGCGGTTGGGGTTAATAAAAGAAGAAAAAAGGAGGGGAATAAAACAAGGCATCATAATAATGACGACAAAACAATAATAGTTATACATGTAAAAAGAATAATAAAAAAAATAATAGTGTATGATATGATGAGATGATATAATCAAAATAAAAATTAATAACTTAAAAATAATAATAAAATTAAATATAATTAAATATGTTTAATATAAGATTAAAGAAATAAATATTTTTATCTATTAGAATTATGCATAAAGATAAAGTAGATTTTGAATTTAAATTTTTAAATTTGCTTCAAATTAAATAGGATTGAGAAAATAAATAAATTTAATATATAAATAACTAATTTAAAAATAAGGTTAGTAAATTTTTATCTTGATTTTAAAGGGTAAATAATATATTAATACCAATACTAAAATATGATATAAATAAGATCACGTCAACATTAAAATAAAAAAATAGTGATCTAATAAATTTGAAGAGCGAATAATATATTAAAAGAATAAAATTAATTTCTTAAAAACAATAGAAAAGGGCTGAATAGGCACGTTAGTGCCTGTTGAGTTGCTAGTACTATATAATTAGCATTTGTCAAATATAATACTTAGAAGTGCAATGGCTAAGTGGCAAATAGAGGTTATTTTTGCTCCAAAATTCTTGGTTCGAGACCTTGTGGAGACATTTTAAAAATTTTTTCAAGTAGACCAGTTTGGTTAGACAAGTTTGCACCGGTTTTTACCGGTTCACACCGGTTTTATTCTTTAAACGGTCCAAGAAGTAAACCAAACCGAACCCTAGTTCGGTTCTACTCCGGTTCACTAGTTTTTCGATCGAATCAGCCGATCCAGTTCGGTTTTTACAACTATGGATTTAAATACGAACATAATTTCAGAGACCAATAAGTATTATCTCTTTGCTGACAATTAAATTATTTTAATGGTAATTTATTCGTATCTGATATGTAATTTGAGGATATGATCTGATCTGTAAGATGATCGGATTGGATCGAATCGGATCCACACTCTAATCAGATAGAAGTAAATATGTTTACAAAAGTAAACAAAAAAAAATATTGACCTTTTTTATAAAAATAAAATTTTTTAATATTTTTTATTTTATGGATATATTTGATATCTAATCCAAACATAAAAAGTGAGAATATCGAATTTGATCTAATGAGTTTAGTGCGGATTGGATCGAAATTTCAGCCATATCCCATCTGTAAACACCCCTGACAATAATAACTAAAAAATTATAATGATTATTTTTTTAACTAAGAGGAAGTGCCAAAAAAAGTACTAAATACAAGAACATTTAATCAAATATTAAAAGAAAATTTTACTTTAAAACAGTTGGACTTTTTTTGCTCATATATATATATATAGTTTTTTTCTATGATCTTAAGAAAGGTTTTGTAAGTCCCTAACCTTGTTATCAATTTTTGTAGTGTTAGCCCTCATATTATCAATTTAATTCATATATAATTCGGATGATAAATTATTTAGTGACGTGCTTCTTTTTTTACTGTGATATACTTGTTTATTATTGTTATTATTATTATTATTATTATTATTATTATTATTATTATTATTATTATTATTATTATTATTATTATTATTATTATGTACATTAAAAAATAACAGGCCAAATTATTGCCATAACAATAGAAGTATGGAAGTTTATCATTCTTCTCTAATGAAGGAAACAAAATTCTTTTCAATAGTTTATTTAATGTTTAGTAGAATAAAAATAAATTTTATTAGAATAAATTTTAGTACGAGTTTAATATTTTTATTTATCATAAAATATTTATAGAATTACTCGTAAATAAATTTTGGAAAAAAGAAAAAAACATGATTTTTAATTTTATTTTTAAATAAAATTTATTTTTAATTTTAAAATAAATTTTTATTTTTATTTTTTAATAATATTAATTTTTTACCCTATATAATTATTCAATTATTTTTTAATCATATATAAATAAATTACTCTTAATAAGACTTTTTTGTGTTATTCAATTATCTTTTTTAAAAAATAATTAATTATTAAAATAATTAAACTTTTCACAACAAAAATAATAAAAAAAAATTATGAACAAAAAAAATTAACTATCCTGATAATTTTTTGTATTTTTATTCATATTTTAATTATAAACATAAATATAATTTAATTATATTATTTATGAAATGTGACTATAGATGTAGATAAAATTTAGTTATATTACTTATATATAGTTTTATTATATTGTATTGCTTATAAAGTTAGATTATAATTATGACAATAGAATTGTTCTTGTATTTTTATATGTGTGACTAATTGGTGGTATTAAAACATTACTCTTAATTATAAATAAGGTTTATAATTTAAAAAATCAAAGACTCAATTAAAAAGATACAAAAAAAATGATGTTAAATATTTTAACTCTTTAAAATAAAAATATTCGAAATTCAATTAAAAATTATTTAAAATTTAAACTCAATAAAAATTTATATTCAATGTGTTTTGTATTAACTATATTTAATAACCTATTATATCATATTGGTTGAAATTAGTTTTTATAATGTTAATTTTTTAATAACACTTTATTAGAAAAAATCATCTTTTCAGAATTTTTTAAGAACTAATTAATATTATATATATTTTGTTACACTATATTTAGTTATAAAAATTTTATTTATTTCTAATGCTTATATTAAAAATAAAAAAAATTAAATTAGTGAATCTTAATATATAATATAATAATAATATAGTAATTATTTTATATATTGTACGAATATAAATTAATTATTTTTTTATTTATAAAAATTTTAAGAACTTGTTTTATATATATATATATATTTTGATGAATGTGATATTTTTTATGTAAATAATCTTTTAAAAAAAATCTAATAGTTAATTTATTATCGTTTTTGTTTTAGTCTAAATTAAATATTTTTTATTGTTTCTGAAAAATTTTTTTTTGAGGAATTTAATAATATGTGATGAGGAATACCGAATAAATTATATAGAAACCAATTAAAACACAACATGAAAACATCTTTAAAAAAAGACATTTTAAACGTCTTTATCTGAGTGGTCTCCTTTCAAAATTATACCAAAAGAAAGAAAGGAAAAAAAAAAAAAACTTTTTATGGATATATGTAATCAAGTTTTTAATAGAATCATGCTGAGAAGTGAGAACACATGCTGAAAAATGGAGTTCAATTCAATAACGTAAACCGGAAATATCAATATCTCCAAGGGTCGAAATCAAATTTTGAAAATTTAAAGGTTTAATTGCACATGCTTTTTGGCAATTTTCAAAATTAATTAGATTTTTATTAATAGTTTTTTTCAAAAAAATTACAATAATATTAGATATTCACTTTTATAATATTTTTGTAATTTATCCTATCTTCTAAAAAAAATAACCCGTGAATTTTAAAATTGTTTGTGAACCTCACAGAATTTAGGAATAAAAAATTAAAAAAGTGAAAAAATGAAAAAGGATAAATCACATATTTAAATAAATTAGGTTTTAAAATAATCCAAATGCAACTATTAAAGATTGGTTATATTTCAATTTCGAACAAAGTATCAAAATTAATCATAAAAGATTATGACCGTTAATAAATTTAACTATAAAATAATTAAAACTAATTTATAACTATAAAGGATAAGCTCAGTGGACAAAACTACTAAAATCTTAAAAATTATCAACGATCTCTAAATTACTCCTCTAACTTAACCTAATTACTCCTAAACTCTAACCATATCCAATCTGATTTCTATTTCAAATTTTCTTCCTTTCTTACACCAGTTCTCCATTTTGGCATTTTCATTCCGAATTCTCACTTTCTTCCTTTGAATTTCTTCTTACTCTTTTTAACCACACAATAACATTCTTCCATTGTTGTTTCTTCTTACTTTCCTAACCTTAATATTCTAAATAATTTTTTAACTATCTTTATATATCTCATTCACCTACTAGTACTATTACTACTTACATTTTTTATTATTTTAAATAACAAAATTGACTATACAATGATGATACAATAACAAATTTGATAATTGTTTTGAATCTCGAAATTTTTAGATAACTACTGTAGTGTCATGTTGTTCTTCAAGAGTAATTCAAGAATAAGGGAGAAGGGAGCGTGTTTAATTTACTCTTTTAAACTGTAATGCTCTTTTCAAAATTATACCCAAAAAAAAAAGAGAAAAAATATTTTTATGGATCTATGTAATCAAGTTTTTAATAGAAAACACAATTCTATTAAAATGTGAATTAAATAAAATAAAAAGGAGAAACATTTATAACAAAATCACAGAAAACTGAAAAAGATAAAAATTCGTGTTTAATACTATTAATATCAATACTATTCTCCCTTATATTTTACTTATTTCTATGTTATTTCTTCACAATTCTATTTTTTCATATTGTTGGTTTGTGGACCTTTATTTTATTAGAATACTATTTTTTTTTAACTTGGAAGAATAGTATTGGTATTAAGCAAAATATAAATTTAGAAGGATTAGAAAAATATATAATTTGTTTTATCTTTTTGTTAATAGTAAATCAAGAGCACAAAAAAGTTATACATGATTTGAATTTATCACTTCAGAGACAAATGGTAAATGATTCGGTTACAAATGAAATTACTGTGCAAAATCTTGAGATGGATGATAAAATGAAAGAAAGGATATTTTTAATGAGATAATAAAAGAGGTAGTTGATATGTGAATTCTGAGGGCTTGGAAGAGCAAGAATTTCAAACAATTTTTAATGGGAACGATTTTTCATATTACGTGGATGAAGTATATCGAATAAATGATATTAAAAATATTGTCATGGTTGATTTTTTGAATATAAGTGTTCATGAGATGAAATGTTTTCATTTTCCTAATCTTTGGATAGTATTTGATTTCTATAACCATTATACAAAATCTGTTGGTTTTGGTGCTAGAAAGAGTAAGACTTGAAAAAACAACAGAAAAAAATATGTATTTGTGTGCTCTCATGAGAAATTTAGACAAAAGAAATATTATAATATAAAAAATAGAAAAAAATGTTGGGAATAAGACGCCATTCTCCCTTGAGAAAACACCTTTGACAAGAGAAATAAAATAGACACAATCACAACACAAGAATTTAACGTGAAAACTCCAATTACCGGAGAAAAAACCACGGCCGTTGTCAAATGACAACCAGAGAATATCACTATGTGAAAATTGTTACAACACATAGACTTCTTTCTCTCACCGGTACCCCAGTACACCCACACTCTCTCAAAGCAAATATCTAACTACACCTCACAACACTCTCTAATAAAGAGTACAGAGGAAAAGAAAAATCAGATACAAGCTTAAAGTGTTTCTGACTGGTGCAAAAACAAATGAAGAACTTAGCCTCATATTTATAGCCTAGGTCACCCACTCCATTTGCTATCCTAAGTAATGTGGGACTAATTCAACCAAATCCTAACAATCTCCACCTTGATTGAAATAGTCACACATCTTCAGCTTCCATTGTCAACACCGACAATTCTTTGCTGCCATTGTCTATACCGACAATCATAGTTCAGAGAACTATCATACTCCACCATGAAAGTATACTCACTTGGAATTAGACCACTCCAAGCATTTCACCTTGGTACAGATCGAAACCTTGCTGAAAATTCATGGTGCAACTTCCAAATTGGCTTTTCCTGGAAGTTCTTCAGCCATCGACCTAACTCCGCCACACACCTTGCATCTCAACGCCAACCAATGCCCGTGTGCAATTGTGGACCCGATTGCCACAACTCATCCTTATCCATGGCAGTGCGGCAATACCATGAGGATCGCCTTGTGCAAACCTGATTTTATCAACACATCCTTGACTTGTATTTTCCACAAGCCAAAATATTCTTCCTTCAAATTTCTCTATTTCAAGTTTCACAGCACTTGAATATCCTGACATTGTTGCAACCGTATACTGGAATAGTATAACTCAACCGTGCACTAGGAAGGGTCCCCAGAAAAGAGAGGTGGGTCACAATGGACACACTTAAATACCAAGTCTTTCCTTAGCCAGAACATTTCCAAACAGCACTCTCACAGTGTCACACTGCCTTCCAGCAACAACAACAGCAACCAAAGATCAACCTCAAGTCACAGGACAAAATTCTTTTCTGATGTGGAAGGTCAGACTAGGCTGCAACCACAGAGCATACTAAAAATAAATCCCACCGAACCGAAGCTCTTGATACCACTTGTTGGGAATAAGACACCATTCCCCCTTGAGAAAACACCTTTGACAGAGAAATAAAATAGACACAATCACAACACAAGAATTTAACGTGGAAACTCCAATTACCGGAGAAAAAACCACGGCCGTTGTCAAATGACAACCAGAGAATATCACTATGTGAAAATTGTTACAACACATAGACTTCTTTCTCTCACCGGCACCCCAGTACACCCACACTCTCTCAAAACAAATATCTAACTACACCTCACAACACTCTCTAATAAAGAGTACAGAGGAAAAGAAAAACCAGATACAAGTTTAAAGTGTTTCTGACTGGTGCAAAAACAAATGAAGAACTTAGCCTCATATTTATAGCCTAGGCCACCCACTCCATTTGCTATCCTAAGCAATGTGGGACTAATTCAACCAAATCCTAACAAAAAGAAGCCAAAATCTAAGACCGTTGTGGTTGCCTAGCTAAGTTTGTAGTTTGTTTTGTGGTTTATACTAGAAGATGGTATGTGGCTTTGTTTGTTGAGTCGATCGCACAATCATAATTGCTTTAATCCTAGGTTAATTGGTTGATTTCATAAAGCATTATAGCGATATCTTATCTACTCGTGATATAAGGAGGTTGAAACTGACTATATTTCCATATTTGGTTTTCTGGTACCTAAAATAGCATTAGAACCTTTGAAAAGATTTGCATCAAATGTCTATACAAGAGAGATATTTTTTATTTTGACAAATATTTGTTAGGGCCGTAAGAATGAAAGTTGTGCAAGATGTGGCATTTGAGTCCTTTGTTCTTTACACAATATCTAAATATAGAAGTCTATGGGAGGTTTGTTGACAACGAAATGACAAAATTCAGTTGTTCATGCTTAAGGACGGAATCTTTTAAAATTTTGTGTGAGCATATAGTTTATGTGCTGGTGTTTTTTAACATCTTTGAGCTGTCAAAATCTCTTGTGTTAACAAAGTAGTTAAAAAATAATAAGACAAGTACTTTTGATTCAAGTGGCGTTACTTGGGACTCTATAATATTGAATTAATATAGATGCTTGGTGGGTTGGTGTCGACAATTGTCCTATATAGGCAGGAGAAATTCCACTTTATTCGGAACACTGTTATGAGCCTAATTAAAGATTTTAAGATTGAGGATGAACAATAGAAGCAAATTGATACTGAAATTGATGGTTTGGATGGTATTTTTTTTTTCATAATTCTCAAAATTATTGTATGGAAGGGCACAATAAAATATCTTATCCATTGACAAAGGATAGTCACCAAATCAATGCCAATTGTGAAACTTCTCATGGCATTATGAGAAATTTTTGAGGAAGATCAGACTTGTGTAGCATCCTAATTTTTTTCGTAATTAAATGACATTTTAGTTTTCGATGATTAATTTTATTTTGACATTCTTGAGCTTGCAAATAAAATAAATGATAATATAATTTTATTATTATATTATTTATTTATTTATTTTATATGCCATAGTTATAATAAGGTTTATATAATACTTTTTTTTATTATTCTTATCGAGTTTAATATCCACCGATATAAATAAATATCGGTATTCTTTGATGGATTTAGAGTTGCTAATGCTTTATTATATACCTTTTATCATTAAGTTACTAATGTCATTTATATTAGTAACTCATATATATTTAACCTTATATATATTATTACTTGTATTTTAATATACCCAGTTTTTACAATTATCCATTTAAGACATTTATAACTTAAATCGCTGACTCAGCAGCTTAAGAAAGTGACATCCAACCCCCTTGTAACACCTAACCCCCTTATTCATTAATCATCATCATCAACATCTCACCTTCTCTCATTAACCGAAGCCATAAGGGGAAAAAAAGAAAGAAAAACAAACCGTGGGTGAGAGAGAGAAACCGTGAAATTTTCGAGTTTCCAACCTCAATTTCTTGAAATCCGAAATTTTAATAAAAAAATCTAAACTGATTAAAGTGTTCATATCTTCCTCTTTTTCACGTTGACATCACTTTTGTTCGGTAGAAGTCGACGGAGAAATCGATGTTCCCCTTGCATGTCTCGGCCGAATTGAAGAGTTGGAGGGAGTAGCCGATTTTCAACGTTTTCGTCTTCAATTTCTCATTCAAGAGCTTTCTCTAGAGTTTCGGTTATTGTGATTTCGTATGAAGGTAGAGTTTAGTCATTTTCACCGATTAAATATTAATGTGATATGTGATAAGTGAATGTTAGTTTGATTGATTATTGTTTGAGTTTGAATTGAGTTATGTTGAATTTTGTTGATATATTGTTGTTATATTGAGATTATGGTTTGGGCTTGATGGATACAGCCTAGAACCGAAGAGTTTTAAGTGAATTTTGGGGCTGGTTTATGCAAAATTATTGAGAAAAATTGATGAGGATTGATGGCCAAAAGATTAACTAAAAATGGTGAAAAATCGGTAACCGTAAAACTCGAAAACAAATTAAAAATCATATATATTTTTGAATAGATTTTAATAAAGAATTTTTGGGTTTTAAGAGTTGTATTTGTCACTAACATAACATTATTATTTTGAGAATGAAATTATATTTTGATAAAAGTTGAGATTGATTTTGTAAAGATATAAGTTTCAGAGTATTTTTAGTAAAAAATAAGAGTTTAGAGATGAACGGATATTTCATAAAAATTATGAGTTACTTTTATAAATATTAAAATATGTGAGATTTAATTAATATTTTTCTAAAAATATTGGGACAAAAATAAATACTTACAAGCTTGGAATTTAAATATAATTTCTAAAAGTATAAGAATAAAGCTTTAATAAAATTAGTTTTGTATAACAAAAATGGAAATATTAAATATTAAATATTAAATATTAATACTTCTTAATTATTATTATTATAATTATGCATATTTAATTAGTATATTTTTGGTAAATTCATTACTTTATTTTTATTTAATAAGAAAGAAAAGTAAAGTAATACGACTTTCTAAAAGTATTAGAAATATAGAGTATTATTAAAGAGTTTTATGATTCTCCTTTCACAAGACATTTAGGGAAAAGTCAGAGAATAATGCAAACATGATTAAATATTTTGAGATTTATAAAGTAAAAGATTGAAGAAAGAAAAAGAAAGAAAAGAAAATAAAGAAAATAAAAAAGTGATAAGGTTTTGAATAGAAGTGTGAACTAAAGATGTGTAACCAAAAAGGGTAATTGATGGTGAAGAATGAAAAAGATTATGTGAGAATCTGCTGCAGAAAGGCAGTCAAATAGATGGTGGTGCGATCACTAAGACTTATTTCCAGAAACCTTCGGCCTAGGACCGCAGCCTGTGACGATAGGGGATGTTCACAGAGGTTTTGTTATACATACTTTCAGCTTAGGGCCGCAGTCTGTGACGATAGGGGGTGTTCACAGAGGTATGTCAGGCATACGTCCGCGAGGAAAAGCCACCATGTATTGACAGGAGGTGTGTACAAGGGGTATGCCAACTGGAAAGCCATATTCGGATATGATTATTGGATATTGTCGAAAGCGGGTGTGTAACCGACAAATGAGCTCATTACCTGCACTAGGAATAGACATGCATCATAATTGTTTGCGCATTGATAAAGAAGATTATGCCGGTTCGGAAATTTAGACAAAACAAATCCGTTGATAGCATAGTCTAAACCGACAATCAATTCTCTCAATCAAAGTTTAAATAAAAGATTGTCACAATCCAAAACAAATATAAACTGGAAGTTTGAAGTCCCGGGTCGTCTTCCCAAGGAACTAGTGATCACAAGTGCACAAGTTTGATTGTGAAATCGGGAGTTCCATAATGTAGCAAACAATTAAAGAAATTAAAGAACAATCAAAATTGCAATTAATGAACTAATAAATGAATTAAAGAACTATTAATATAACAAGAACAAGTAAAGCTCAAAATGATTGGATTGTGGGTCAAAACATAAATAGAACCTTGGCTTGGGTTGAGTTAGGGAATCACTTCCTTGTCATAATCACAACTATGGTGATTATAATGAATTAATCTCACTTAGTCAACCTTTAATATCGAAGAGTAAGTCAAGTGAGCATAATTGTTCTTAATCTACAAATCCTAGCTAACTTACTAATTATCTTAGTAAAAAAATAGCGTTAATGGAAACAAGGACAACTAACAATCCAAGAATTATCAATAAATGTCGGACATTCTGACTCTAGTATCTTATATACTCATTTTCCCAAGTCAAGGAGTGGTAATCTACTCCATATTCAAAATTGACATTTCTACAAATACTTGGTGAGCATAATCACAAAATATAGCCATATTGCAAAAATACTTGAAACTATGAACAATTAATGAACAAAGTCAACAATGGCAACTCAAACAAACATGTAGTAACCAATAAACATCAAATTCATCAACTAGAACACAAAATTGCAAAAGTATATATGTATTGATAGAGTGAATTAAAATATAAGAAAGTGTAGAACAAGTAGTGTAATTAAAGAGAAAATTAAGAAATACTTACAATGAAAACAAGTTAGAATCTAAGATAAAAAATAGAAAATATAAACTTGTAGTATAAATCTTAATTAAACCCTAAGAAAGTTGAGAGAAAACCTAAGAAAACTAAACTAAAAACTTCCTAAAACTATCTAAAAATGCCTAAGTGTGTTGTGTCCCTTCTCCCCTTGCTAGCGCTTCCATATATGCATTAGACCAAGCAGAAATGGGACTCCAAGCCTCCAAAATCACGAGCCACTTGACTTTTTAATGAAGTCACGCGTTGGGACTTCTGCGTATGCACAAGTGTGTGGGTACACACACTTGCTGATTTTCATCTCGTGTGTACGCACGGGAGGTTGTTGATGCGTGAGCATCTTCTCTTTCTTTTCCTAGTAAATTTGCATTCAAATTGTTGAGTTTAATCAAGATTTAATTATCTTTAGTCACTATGAATGCTACTTTGAGTTGTTTGCAATTTCTATTTATTTCAGGTAGCATTCGGATGGATTTGACGGAGTTTTGTAGCAGAAAAGGAAGAAAGCGAATGATGCTGTCAACCTCGACCTCCTTACACTCAAATAGGACTAACTTAAGTTACAAAGGTCCAATTGACATGATTTCAGCGGCATTGAAAAGTTAACTTTCAGAACTTTTCAACGATATATAATAGTATACCCTTTTCTTCCATTTGATTTGGCCTCCTCCACGCTGAACTTGAGGATCTCCAAGTTCAGCGTGGACTCAAAGGAAAACCAACGAAGAAGCCACTGCCTCCTCCACGCTGAACTTGGAAATTCTCAAGTTCAGCGTGGATTCAAGAAGAACGCCAAAGGAAACACTGCCTCCTCCACGCTGAACTTGAAAGCCTCCTCCACGCTGATCTTGGGAATTTCCAAGTTCAGCGTGGACCTTAATGCAACCAGTGGTCCCCAACCTCGTCTAAAAGGCTCGCGCAAATCATTCCTTTAGTTTTTTATTAAACTTTTATTATATTTATAATTAGAAAAAGATATTATTTTATTTAGAAAATATATTTTACATTAATTAGGATTAGATATAAAAGGGAAAAGAATCAGCCCTTCGGCTTATTCTCTTCTCTTCGACCTCATTCCGCAATTTACAGTTTACCTGAATCCTTATTTTTTCTCTGAACCATGAGCAACTAAACCTCTACTGTTAAGGTTAGGAGCTCTGTCTATTGTATGGATTGATACTATTATTTTTCTATTTTAATTCATGTACTGATTTATAATTCAAGAATTGTTTTCGTTCTTTATCTTATGAATTTAGATGGAACGGAAGTATTACCCTTTTTCTAATTGAGTTCTTGTATAACTTGGAAAAGCTCTTTACTTGAACAACAGTTTGAAAATATATTCTCCTAAATTTCTAATTATCTAGACTTAACGGGATATGTGACATATAATCCTCTTATATTTGGGTAATTAGGATTTCTGTGGCATATAAACTATAATTGAACTTCACCCTCTAATTGGAATTAAGTGACCAAGGAATTGACAGTTGATGAATTTTAGAGGAGACTAAAAAGGTCTAAGGAATTAGGGTTTAGTCACATATAGTTTGCCATGAATTAAATCTTGCATGATTAAAATAGTTAGTAAGAAAAGTCAATCTGGAAAATAGATAACTCTGAAGCTTTAACTGTTTCTCCATATATTATTCACAACTTGTTTACTGCTTGCTTTCTGATATTCTGAGTTTACTGTTAATGCGTTTGAACCTTCAAAACACCATTTTCTGTTTGTCTAACTAAGTAAATCACTTGGTACGACCCGGTACACTTGCCGGTTAGTTTGTGGTTGTAATTTTCGCACCAGTTGTGCGTACGCACACTCTGGAAAGCTCTTCTCCTTTGTTTCTTCATGTTTTCTCCCAATTGCATGCTTCTCTTCCATTCTTATTAAGTCATTCCTACCTATTACACCTGAAATCACTCATAAAAAATATCAAGACATCGAATGGAATGAAGGTGGAATAAAATTGATTAAATTAAGCACAAAATAGCATGTTTTCACAATTAGACATAATTTAGAGAGAAAACACAAAAGTAGGCTATTTAAATGAATAAGTGTGAGTTTATGTGATGAAATCCGTCCAATTCAAGTAAAAAATTATCATCAAATATGGACTCATCAATTCCCCCACACTTAAACAATAGCATGCCCTCATGCTAAAAACAATCAAAGGAGGAGGGTAAAAGGACAAGCAACTTATTTAATGCACTGTCTACACGCATGCAACTATGCTAAATATTACCTACTTATATCTATACTGAGATTTTTACTGAATTTGGCAAAAACAAACAATAGAATTCAAATCAATCCAAAGTAAATCATTAGGGCTAAGGCAAGGAATTAATGCAATATGATCAATATCCAAAGATTTGATTCAAAGTTTTCATAAATTAATTCGGCACTTGCAAGAAAACACAAGATAAGAATAGGAATCATAGAATTGAGCAATCGAACCCCTCACCGGATGTGTATACGCTCTAATCGCTCAGTGTTTAGGGCTTAATCACTCAATTCTCTTTAAGTCATGTTTTCTAGGATTTGCTAGTTATCTAACAATCAACAAATACTTGATGCATAAATGCAAATATCATGAGGTCTTTGGAGGGTTGTAATGGAGTTAGGGTAAGGGTATGATTAATATGGTTAAGTGGATTAGTAGATTGGATCTTTGATTAGTTCAAGTATCCCACCTAATCCTATATCACCCTATTTACTCAAGAGAAAACAACCTAACTTTCCATTCATCTCTTTTTTCACACTCACTCATGCATCTTCTTTCTAATTCTCACACATATACATTTTTTTTATCATGCAAAAGTATATACACCAATTTTTTTTCTTTTATCATGAAAAAGAGATGCATATATTTTAAGTAATGAATGCATGAGTGTTTATCCATTTTTTAAAAATTTTTCAACGAATACCCAAAGTAAACTTACTACCAATGTTTCTCCACAAATTTTCCCTACACTCAAGTAATACACACTCCTCAACCCAGGCTAATCAAAGATACAATTCATGGACATTAATAATTTTTCGCTTAGAAAAAATGATGTGCTTAAAATTAGAACAAAAGGAGGATTAAAAGGCTCAAAAGTGGGTTATAAAGGTAGATATAAGGGTATGACTATATAGGTTAATGAGTTTTTATTTCAAAAAATGACCTCAATCATACTAAATGCATTCAAAATATCAAATATAGGACATAAAGACTCAAGCAAATCTAAGATCACAATCATAAAAGGAGTATAGCACATAAGAACAAAATTTGCGGTTGAAAATATGCAACCACACAATTAAAGCTCAAATCTTACTTGGTGTCTTATTCTTCCTCTTTTCTATGTTCCACAAAATACTTCAATCAAGTTGAAAAATAAATTTTCAAATCTAATCAATAGAACGCCATAAAAGAGATTTCTTGAAAATTCTTTTGTTGTTTTTACTAACTTATTTCCTATACTAGGTAACATGCAAATATTTACTATAATAAATCTATAAGGCTCCGTTTGGTTGATGTATAGGATGAAACATAGACACAAAGACACAAATATTAAAGACATAGACATAAAATATTTGTGTCTATGTATTGTGTTTGGTAAAAATAATAAACAAGACACAAATATTTGAAAAATACTGAATTACCCTTCATTTAACCACAATTTTATCAACACCACTGCACACCTATCACCTCAAATGCTACATGTCATTACCATTAAATTTTTATTTCTTTTCATATTTTTTTCTTCTAATATCATCTCAAATTATCATTCAAATAGTAAATATACAGTTTTTTTTTGAAAAAAAAATGAAAACCAAAGCCTAAAATTTATCAAAGATTAATTAAAATTTAAATAAATAAAAAATTAAATGTATAATTTTTTTTTGAAAAAAACGGGAGAACAAATTTGGTTGTAAAATCTAAAAGAGGAAGTAAAAAAGAAATATTTGAAGAGATAAGAGAACAAATTTTGAAAATTTAAAAATTGAATAAGGGTAAAAGAGTAAAAAATTAGTGTCTCACAAGTTGTGTCTCAGTGTCTCATCAAATTGGAGATACACAAATTTAGTGTCTCCGTGTCATCCCGTGTCCATCAAAATTCTGTGTCTCACCAAACCAAACAGCAGACATGTGTCATCGTGTCCATGTCTTATTGAGACATGGACATCAACCAAACACTACCTAAGCAAACTAGGACACACATATATATAAGCAAAATAAACAAGGTACGGTGCAAAAGTAAAAACTATCAACAAATATTCAGAAAAAACATAATAACTAAAAACAAGAAATAGTGCAAAGTGTTCGTAAAGAGAGTTTTACGCCCCAAAATTGCGAGTCCCCCCCCCCCCCACTTAATCTTTACATGGTCCTCCGTGCATGCACACAATCCGGGGGTGAAAAATTATGAGACTCCACCTTCAGCTGGTGGGCATTGGGGCTCGGACTGCTGTATAAAACAATTAAACAGAATTTGAGGAAGAGTTCATATGCGTGTGGTATGATAAAAGACAATGTGTGTATTCTAAATGTGCGCACGGTTAGAACACACACATTGGCCGGTTAAAACGACAACCACACAATCAAAAAGAAGTAAGCATGATTTTCTCAATTAATTGGCCTAAGTTGCAGGCAATGAATAAGCATTAATCAAACATAAGCAAGCTTAGGCAATTATAGCAAGAGTGAATTGAATTTAGGAAATATTAGATATTGAAATTGTGCAAGTGAAAGCGCAAGATTAATATAAATTAGCACAACAAACAATAACCAATTCAATTATGAAAAGAAAAATATTTATTCATCCTTGAAAATTGATGAAATAATCATGTAGATAAGGTGCTTGTTGCAAAAAGTGACAAGCTTGATAAGAATCAAGTCAAAATTTTCAACTAAAAATATATTAACTAAAAATTTTCAACCCCAAAATATATTATTCTTCAAAAGCACATGAGCAAAACTAAAATACAACTAAAATAAGCCTAGAATCAAATTAAATTAAACTAACCAAAAGAAACAAAATTCAATAAGGAAAAACTAAAAGAAGAGAAGGGTTAGAAGGATGTTACCATGGTGGGGTGTCTCCCACCTAGACTTTGGTTTAAAGTCCTTAAGTTGGACTTTTTGAGGAGCTCACATCAAGGAGGCTTGTGCTTCTATTCCTCGTTGAATCTCCACACATGCTTAGTCTTCATTTGTCCTTCGGGGTCCTAAGTTAAGCACATGAAGCTCCCAAGAATTGATTTGGCTTCTTTGAAGAGTCTTAGACCCTTTTGCCAACCAAAATCCAATGTGCCACCATTCAACACTCTAAGCAAGGCCTTAAGTTGGTGATCCGTTTCCATAATAGCGTATTGACGTGGGCCGACGAAGTTTACGGAAGAGATTGGTACCCACTCAATGTACTCTTGGAAGGGAATTGCTTTCCTAGATTCTTGCATGAGGACCTCCACTCCTTGGTTAATAACTACCTCCTCACCAACTTCCTCTTCTCCATCACTCAAGTCATAACAAGGAAGTTGTGTGAAGTCTACCTTCATATCTCTCTCAAACTCAATGGGGAAGGATTCATCAAGATCATTGAGAGGATTGACCAAGGTGGAAAAAAAAATCATTAATGATGGAATCCACTTCTTGATCAATTTTCCTCAATTCTGCCCTTACCTTCTCCGGTTCAAGCATTTCACTTTCCTCTTCTCATTGCAATTCATGCTCTAACTCTCCTTCTTTTCCTTGAGGTTCCACATTCTCCTCTTCATTACACTCCTTACTTGATCTCCCACATTCCTCAAGAAAAACACTTTGATTGCTTGAGCGTAGTTGGACTAAGCGGTTCACCGCTTTGGCTATGATAGCCATAGATCGCCCTTGCCTATTCCGGAATTCTTCTTGCTCTTGGAAAAAAAGCTTTAAGCTCTTTTTGTTCTTAGGACAAGGATTGGAGAGTTTCACATTGCGATGAAGAAGAAGATGCGTTGGTTGGAAGAAAGGTTTCATAGTCAGAAGGTAGGTAGGAATGTCAATGGGGCAGGGCGGGGGCGGGGGATGCCTCCCTGCTCCCCATCCCCGCCCTCAGATTTGCTCCCCATCCCCGCCCCATTCCCCGCCGTGGGGGAATATTACTCCCCATCCCCATTCCCCACGGGGCCCCATTCTCCGTGGGGACCCCATTCCCCATCTACATAATAGTTCTAACTAATTATTAATTTCCATATGAATAGAGCTGCAAGTATCTATCTTATACAAAAACTGCAAGATTTTATACAAAAAGTCTAAATGATACGATGGTGACTTCTCTCGAAAGAACGCAATAGGGGGATGCAACGACGAGTCAAAGGACAAAGCAGTGGACAAGGTAAGAGACGTGGCAACAGAGAGGAGAATGGACACGATGGCAGAGTTATGAAAAAGAACGCCGCAAATAGAAATTACGACGCGGTAAGGGTGATGGCACGGTGAGGTGTGACGATTCGGTGAGAAGGGTGACGAGGGGGTGGCTGCAGAGAGGTTAGATGGAGAATGGACAGCCTCAGGGATCTTTGAATTGAAGAAGGGTTATGCAAATAAAGATTAGGAGTTTTGGGTTTCTATATATGTGTGTGTGAAAAATGACTAAAAAACACATATGAGAAATAAACTATTAAGGATAATTTAAGGAATTCATAAATTTCGGGGAATAGCGGGGACGGGGCGGGGATCCCCGCTCGGGTTCCCGCGCCTACTTCGGGGAGAATTTTGTCCCCCATCCCCATCCCCGCAGGAAAAATTCCCCACAATCGGATCCCCATTCGGGACAGTCCCCGCAGGGATCCCCGCGTCTCAGGAAATTTTGCC
Source organism: Arachis ipaensis (assembly GCF_059453495.1). Classification (NCBI taxonomy): domain Eukaryota; kingdom Viridiplantae; phylum Streptophyta; class Magnoliopsida; order Fabales; family Fabaceae; genus Arachis; species Arachis ipaensis. The sequence goes on along the minus strand of NC_142438.1, from coordinate 25,904,205 downwards.
ATCCCTAAAGGTAGGTCATGTTGGTGGGTGTATTGAGGTAGTGGTTCTAATTATGGGTGGCATGGCTCATATTAGGGGTGTTCATGGTTCAATTTTTTCATAAACTGAACTGAAACTGCACTAAACCATTTTAAATGGTTTAAAAACTGAACCAAACTACTTTGTCAAATAAAAAACTGGTTTTAAACCAATTTATAATATAGTGCACCAGTTTAAACCAGTTCATAAAAATAAAACCAGTTTTAATAGAAAAAACCAGTTTAAACTGGTTTATAGGCTAAAAACTAGTTTTAACTTTTAACATATATAAAATTAGTTTTTACATTTTCTCTCTCTTCCTCTCTCTCTCTCTCATTCTCTCCCTCTCTTTCTCTCCCCCTCTCTCCCCTCTCTCTCTCCCCCTCTCCCTCTTTCTCTCTCCATCTCTCTCTCCTTCCCTTCTCCCTCTCTCTCTCTTCTTCTCTCCCTCTCTCCCCCTCCTTTCTCTCTCTCCCACACTCTCTCTCCTTCTCTTCCTCTCTCTCCCCCTCCTCTCTCTATCTCCCTTCTCTCCCTCTCTCTCTCTCCTCCCCTCTTCCTCTCTCTTCTTCTCTCCCTCTCTTCCTCCTCTATATCTTTTCCTTCTCTCTCTCTCTCTCTCTCTCTCTCTCTTCCCCTTCCCCTCTTTCTCTCCTCCTCTCTCTTTGTCTTTCTCTCTCCCCCTCCTCTCTCTCTCTCTCTCATTTTCTCCCTCTCTATCCCTTTCTCTCATTCTCTCTCTCTCCCCTATCCCTCTTCCTCTCTCTCCCTCTTCTCCTTTTCTCTCCCCATCCTCTCTCTTTCCCTCCCTCCCTCTCTCTCTCTCTCTCTCTCTCTCTCTTAACATATATAAAATTAAATTTTATATTCTCTTTCTTACCCCCTCTCTCTCTCTCTCCCCTTCTCTCCCTTTTCTCTCTCTCTCTCTCTCTCTCTCTCCCTTTTTCTCTTTTCTTCCCTCTTCCTCTCTTTCTCATCTTCTCTCCTTTCTCTCTCTTTCCCCTCTCACTCTTCCTCTTTTCTCTCTCTCTCTCTCCCTCTCTTTCTCCCCTTCCCCTCTCTTTGCCTTCCTCTCTCTTTCTCCCTTTTCCTTTTCTCTTTCTCTCCCTCTTTCTTCTTATCTTCCTCTTTCTTCCCCTCCTATCTCTCTCCCATACCCCTCTTTCTCCACCTCCCCTTTCTTTCTCTCTCCCTTTTCTCCCTCTATCCCTTTCTCTCACTCTCTCCCCTATCCATCTTCCTCTCCATCTCTCTCTCCTTCTCTCTCCTTCCCTCTTCCCCTCCTCTCTCTGTCTCTCTCACTTTCTCTCCCTCTCTCTTTCTTTTGTGCTCTTTTTTCCCCTCCCTTCTCTCCTCCTCATCTCTCTCTTTTTTCTATCTCTCCTTCTTCCCTCTTTTTTCCTCTTTTCTCTCTCCCTCCTTCCCTTTCTTGTTTTGGAAAAAAGAGGAAGAGAGAGAGAGAGAAAAAAGGGATATAGAGTGAGAAAAGATTGAGAGAAAAAGAGAAAAGAGAAAAAGAAAGGGAAGAAAGAGGAAAAAGAGAGAGAGGAGGGAGAGGAAAGAGAGAGAAGAGGAGAGAGAGAAAAATAGGAGAGAAAAAGAGAAAAAAGGAAAAAGAGAGAGAGAGAAAGAGGAAGAGAGAAGGGAGAGAGAGAGAGAGAGAGAGAGAGAGAGAGAGAGAGAGAAGGGAGAAGGGAGAAGGGAAGGGGAGCGAGGGAGAGGGGAGAAAAAGGAAAGAGAGGGAGAGAGGGAGAGAAAATGGAGAGAGAGAGGAGGGGAAGAAAGAGGAGAAGGAGAGAGAGAGGAAGAAAGAGGGGGAGAGAGAGAGGAGGGAGAGGAGAGAGAGAAGGGAGAAGGGAAGGGGAGCGAGGGAGAGGGGAGAAAAAGGAAAGAGAGGGAGAGAGAGGGGGAGAGAGAGAGAGGATGGGAAGAAAGAGGATAAGGAGAGAGAGAGAGAGAGGAAGAAAGAAAGGGGAGAGAGAGAGAGAGAAAGGAGAGGGAGAGAGAAGGGAGGAGAGAGAGAGGAAGGAAGGGGGAGAGATAGGAAGAGGAGGGAAAGGAGAGAGAGAGATGGGAGGGGGATCAGAGAGAGAGGAGGGAGAGGAGAGAGAGAGAAAGGAGGGAGAGAGAGGAGAGGGAGAAAGAGGAGGAGAGAGAGATGGCAAGAGAAAGGGAGAGAGGGAGAGAGAAGTGGGAGAGAGGAAAAGGAGAGAGAGAGAGAGAGAGAGAGAGAGAAGGGAGAGAAGGAAGAAAGGGGAAAGAGAGAGAAGGGAGAGATGAGGGGAGAAAGAGGAGAGAGAGGAAGGGGAGAGAGAGAGTGAAGGGAGGGAGAGAGAAAGAGTATGTAAAAACTAACTTTAGAGTTTAAATAAAACTAGTTTTAATTTGGTTTAAAACTAAACTGAACCATAAAAATTGGTTTTTAATAAACTGGTTTTCATAAAAACTATGGTTTCAGTTCAGTTTCAATTCAGTTCAGTTAAACCAGTTTTTTTGCACACCCCTAGCTCATATAGTGGTTCTTGAGGTGTTCATGGTTGGTGATACAGTGGATATGGAATTGGATTACATGGGAGTGTTTGGTGGTAGTGTGATGTGGCTTGTGAGTGAGGTTGATTAAAATGTTGAGGGTTTGATTTGTATTGATGTGCATCAAGGGGTGGATAGTAGCTATAAGAATATGGAGGAGGTTGTTGCCAAGAGGGTTGCCTAGAAGCATATGAGTTAGACCACCCCTATATCTACGAGGACCCGGTGCATCATAGTTTCTACATTGTAGCCGCCGAGCCTCGAGTACGACTATATGTGTTACGAGACCATCCTTTCCAGCATCCGATCGACACTCCTTTCTTTGATCCTGATGCCCCTTATGAGTTTCCTTTATCTTGGTTTCATCTGGACGCTCTACATCATCCGTTCCCTGATGGACCTGGACACTCCCATCCTGTACAGTCCGAGGATCAGGTTGTTCTTCCGTTGGACCTAGTTGAGTAGCCTGTACCTAATTGGGATATTCCTCTAGAGCCAATTTCACCACCCTTGTCTGGCGCACTGACCGGAGAGCAGTCTAGACTTTCTGTGGCGACTTTGGATACAACATCTGCGGGCAGACCTATGTTCCATATGAGCCTATGCATATGGATCTTGGCAGTGATAGCAGCATCAAAGAAGTTCTAGAGGTTATAGAGATTTCTGATGATGAGGCGGATCCTGAGGAGTACCCTCATGTCATAGAGATTTCATTTTCAGATAGTGACGACTGATGGCTCAAGCTAGCAGGTTTTAGGAGCGTCTCAACTTAGCATAGATTTTGTTGTAGTCTCTCACTTTTAGATAGATCCACCGAGAGATTAAGAGTTATATAGCTTTGCTAGGTTAGTTCGGGTTGTAACGATTTAATTTCCAATATGGCATGCTCATACCGAAACATCGAGTGTTACCAACTTGAAACAACACCGACACTGTTATTAATAATATCAAGCCGGGTTAACGGAACTTGATTTTTATGAAAAACTTTCTTAAAGAAAATAAAATCGCAACCAAAACGATAAATAGATACATACATAAACAGGATAATAAACTATATATATATATATATATATTACATAGCACCCAAAAGATGAAAAGTTAGTTACTACCCATAGTTATGTACATATATACAACTCAAAATATCTCCGAGGTCTGCCCATATAGGAATCCCCTAATTTGACGCCCAGACTTGCCTAGTCTTCTAACTTGATCTCTCGAAAAATAAAGTGAGAATTTAAGACAAAAGAAACACTAAACTAGAGAGTTGTCAAAAGAAGATGCTGATGTCGCTACCTAATTGCTGTCAGAAGTCAAGTCCATGATCTCTATATCTATTTCAGGATCCTCATCGTCCTCAAAAGTCAGATCCACAATCTCTATCTTCTCGATGTCCTCATCGTCAAATGTATTCTAGAGACTACCATCATTACTATCGCCTGTGAAAAGTGTACCACTAAGAGAAATCTGCTCAACTGCTGAGGGCTGACCAGAAGCTGTGGCGGAAGTCCTAATAGGCTCTATGGTGAAAGGGTCAGAAGAACAAGTAGAAAGAGACTCTATCGACATATCCAAACCTACTGGAGGATACTCAGGGATGTAGTCATCGACGACAGGGCTAGGCTCAGGCACCGCCTGACCAACTTGCTGTGCTGGAACAGGACCTCTATGCATGTGATCAAAAGGATGATGGACAGAATCGGGATGTAACCAAGATAGCGGAAAAGCATACAGTGAATTAAGATCAAAGAGATGTAAAGCTAGCGGGTGCTAAAAAGGATGATCTCTAACTTCGTATGTACGGACTCAAGGCTCCATGGCCACCACGTAGAAGTTATGAAGGACAGAATCCTCGTACACATAAGGCTGATCGAGCTCATAAAAGATAACACCCGTCTTCATCTGAAGGGGGCAGGAAGATAAAGTGTAAGAACTGAGGAGTTCTTAGTAGGGTCGGGGTGAAATAAGTTAATTTGCTTTTTATATAACGGCCACGTGTCCCATATCAATCAGACCCCAACAAAAGAGCATAGAGCAAACAACAAAAAAAAAAAAAAACAAATAGCAACATAACATACAATACAAGAACGAATTCAAAACACACAAGAGATATGCGCAAACAACTATAATGCATGTCTAACCCTAGTGCAGGTAATGAGCTCATCCGTCGGTTTTCGACCCGCATCCGATTACATCCTTACGAACATTGTCTCTTGTTGCCATCGCTTCGGGGTTGGATGTCACTTCCTTAAACTGCTGAGTCAGCGATTTAAGTTATAAATGTCTTAAATGGATAATTATGAAAACTGGGTATATCAAAACACAAGTAATAATATATATAGGGTTAAATATATATGAGTAACTAATATAAATGACATTAGTAACTTAATGATAAAAGGTATATGATAGAACATTAGCAACTCTAAATCCATCAAAGAGTACCATTTACTTATATCGGCAGATATCGAACTCGATAAGGATAATAAAAAAAATATTATTATCTAAACCTTATTATAACTATGGCATATAAAATAAATAAATAACATAATAATAAAATTATATTATCATTTATTTTATTTACAAGGCTCAGAAAACGACAAAATAAAATTAATCACTGAAAACCAAAACGTCATTTAGTTACGAAAAATCATGATACTACACAAGTCTTCCTAAAAAAGGTTCTCATAATACCATGAAAAGTTGCACAATTGGCATTGATTTGCTTAATGTCCTTTGTTAATGGACAAGATATTTTATTGTGCCCTTCCATGCAACAAATACCACATCGTTGTGGTTTTCGTTTCACCTTATCACTTCATAACTTGAAAAAGCTTGAGACATGAATATTCTATGAAGCACATACACTTATCTGATTTTTCATGTTCGCATATCGGACACAACACACATCGACACTCGCCCGACACACGTGTCATCTATGTCCAACCGTGTCTCAATAAAAAATAAAAAATTCTTCCCAAAACACGCTTGAACACACTTAAATATCATCACGTGTCAGTCTGTCCAACCTTATTCTTAACATGAATTATTAAAATGAATTTAAAAACAATATATCTTCTTAACTATTAAAATAAAAAAATATTTTAAATATTTTATATAATTAAAAAAGATATTAAAAATAATTAAAAAATTAATTTATATTTTAATATATATATATATATATATATATATATATATATATATATATATATATATATTGTGTTCCTATGTTTTATAAGAATTTTAAATTTGTATGTACATATATATCCCAAATCGCATCGTGTCCTGTATCGGTACATCATTGGTTGGTACCTAGATAACAAATTTCTCAATTATATTGTATTGATATAAGGTAATGGGCTTGCTCATATGTTCGGCCTCACAAGTCTTCGTTTTTGGTGAACAACAAAGGGAAAAAACAAAAGAGCAGAAAAGAAAAAGAAAAGAAATCATGTTCTTAACAGCAAGAGAGGACAAACCACCTCTAGCGGCTGGTGCCAAAGGTGAACCTCATCAGCTCCGCTACCTCCAGATCCTATCTTTGCCAACCGATCTACCACGACATTAGCTTCTCTCAGGATAAGCTCAAAACGAATATTCCAATCCCTTAACTTCAACTCAAAGATCTGTTGTATCACTTCTTTTTCAAGATGTCAGAGTGGAATTTACTAACCAGTCACTAGTTCAAAAGCTGCTGCGCAATGTCTCACAGACGACAAGCTTAAGACTAGGGGTGCACATGGGGCCGGGTAAAACCGGGTTCGCCGTGATCCGAACCCGACCCTAAATAATGACCGGGTCTATCTATGAGACCCTTACCCGACCTTAGACCCGCTAAAATCGTATTACTTTCGGGCCACACTTAAGCCTGGTCTAAACCGGGTGAAGCCCGGGTCTTGATCAACTTTATCACGACATCACCAAAATTATATTCTATATCTTTTGAACCTCTAAATTTTGAAAAATAATTATTTCATAACAATGCAACATTCGCATAATAATAATTTAGAATCTAATAATAATAATTTAAAATTTCATAATAATAATTATATCAATTACACATTAAACATTCAAAGTTCAAAAGACAATTAAAACAAAGTTGACAACCAACACAAGATTAACATAATAATAATAATTTATAGTGTCATACCAACCAATAACAACAAAATATTAAGTAGCAAACAACTACACGGGTCCAACAAACCGGGGCCGGGTGACCCGAGACTTGGCCCGAACCCGATTTAATAAATAACCGGGACCATCGATTGAAATTTCGGGTCTGACCGGGCCATAACGAAGTCGGGCCAAATTAACTCCGAAGTCATCGGGTCCGATCCGGGTCTTCGGGCCGGACCGGGTCTTGTGCACCCCTACTTAAGACCCGCCTCCCAAGCCCAAGCCAAACCTTTCGATATACTCCACAACTCCATCTTGATGACACTAGATCCAAAGGAATTTCCTGAGCATCCCATTACCCATTGACTGAAGCTATCGCGAATTACCCACCCAAAACCGGCACAATCATCCCCCAAGTTCACACTCCCATCACAATTTAACTTCCAAGCACCAAGTTTTGGCGGAGAGGTTTTAATCCCTGGACACAATGTGATACATTTACAGATATTTATGCTATTGGAAGAATTTCAAGTGTATTGGGAACACCAGTGTTCCAGTTATTTTAACCGTTGATTTTAATTAATATATATTATATATTTTTTTTATAATTCAGATCAACGGTTAAAACAACTGGAACATCGACGTTTCCAGTACACTTGAAATTTTTCCCATGTTATTTTGTTATGATATGTTTCATTCGAAGCTTAATAATGTAGATAAACGTGTATGTAAACCGTGATGCGCATCTATCCTAAGTCATAACTGCCTATGGACTATGGACAAATAAAAGCTAAAAAATGGGGTTCGAAATGTTTCGCAAAAATATTGCACCTGCTCACGGTAATTACTAATGACAACTTGCAAAAAACATAGTCCAAGGAGCTAAAACAAACCAAACAAAGGATCAAAGCAGAAGTGAGATGTGATCAAGTTCTAATTCCCGTGTCCCGAGTCAAATGTGATTTTTCCATTTAGTGTACAAAATTCGAAGGCACTGGATCCGAATTCGATGCACAATGCATTGAGGAATTTGTTTGGTCAAGAACCACCACTCACCATGCTGTCTGGTTTCAGGATTGAAACTTGTGGCAATAAACATGAATTCGGTCATTGGCATCAAGTATTATGATCAGGGTAATTGTCTCATTTCAACATGACCTTTTTCTGGCCTCCTCTATGTGGAACATAAGCTACAAGAAATTAGACATAAGATTACTAAACTAAAAAAGGAAGCAAAGAGAATAAAAACTATTTGGAATGTTTCACAATGCAAATGACGAAAATGTCACACCTTTGTTCCCACGTAAAATGTGATAAACATTGCACCGAGAACAGGCAGCCCTGAGTGATGGAATTACCAGATTAATTTTAAACTGTATTTAACTGCAACAAAGTTTAGAAGACTAAAAATATTGACAAACCTTCCTTGCTAAGGAAAGAATCAAGAAGCCAATTAATGCCTTTGGGTCCAATAACAAAACCAACCAGATTTGCCACCTGTCAAGAAAAGTCATTGCACTAAAATTAGAAATTGACTATCGTTGATTTCCACATAATTAAATTGTGATCAAGTAAGCCGCAAGTAGAGATGTAGAATAACTAAGAATTAAAACACTCATATGTGCTATAGCTTTCCAAAGTAAATCCAAGGACAAACCATGAGGGAAGTAATTGTGATTGCACCAGCAACAGCACTGATTTCACGAAATATGAATTCCCCAAAAGAACTCTCAGCCTGATGAACCACATTTAACTTGATGTCAAACAAGAAGATTAATGACTTTGGAACAATGGAAGACTGAAGAAGAAATGCAAGGATATGCTTTACCTGAAATGCATTTGCTGCTGATTTTAAAGCCAACTCAGGGATAAAGAATAAACATGTTAACCATGCCCATGAAAGAAGCTTCCTAAGGTCCAAGAGGATAATCAAGAATAAGATATCAGGTCAAAGAATATGCCAATATTACAAGTAGAATGGATTTAAGTTACTAATGAAGGGTGCATACCACTCTAAATCATGCCAGATGGCAACAAATGTGAACACAACCCATACATTCAGTAGCTTTTTCTGAGATCCACCAAGAGGAATGTATACATACCTGAATTTCTACTCAGTCAATAATTTGCTATCATCTAAAAAAAATAAAATGCAAAATCAGTCCAAAAGACTCGGTTCCACCTCACAAGCCACTTGTTAAAGGAAGCATGCCAATTTTTCCAGAAGTCTTCCAAGCTGTGGCAATTATTAATACATTTTGGCATATTCTCTGGAGCCTCAATTCCATTTATCTACAACTTATCATTCCAAATTAATGACCTAAACTCAAACATCTACTTTTAACATTTATTCTAGAGGGTTAAAGACCAAGTAGCATACCAATGACCAGAAACGGAAAAAGCGCCAGATCAATAAAAATTTTAGCCACATGAAATTTAAGACCTGAAACAAATATGTAACAAAGAATGAGAAACACTATGGTGAGTGAATTTGGAAATTTTATTTTTTCAATATTTTTTATACAGCAACAGCAACCACCTATACTGAACTTTATCCCACTGGGTTAGGTTGTTGAGTGAATCAGGAGTTGCCATTAGTCTCAATAATACCATTTAAAGATGATGAACATGTATCCTCTTACCCCATATCCAATGATGAAGATATCCATGGGAGACATGTGCTTCCACAAACCACTAAGTAATGAAGAAACTATTTCAGCTAACAGAATAAAAATTGGATAAAACATTAATTATAACACATGGACTTTCTTGATAGTACTCTAACCTATTAGCAAATGAATTATAATAGAACAAATGTGTCATCAATTCCATGAGGAGAAGACTAAATAGCCAACGGAAACCATAGAGTGCCACATTTTTAACTGAATGAGTATTTTGAGGAACTTCTAGCTGCAGAAAAAATAGAAAAATATCATCAACGAACAAGAAACTTTGCCATTTAAAAACATTTGCCAGCAATTACTGACACGAGAAAAGTTAAGGAAGAGAAAGTATAACATCTACCTAGTTGTCATTGTTGTTATTGTAATACATTTAACAATTGTCAATTAAGAAATTGAATCTCCAAACAATAACAAATTTGGTTTCTCTTAATCTTCAAACAAATCATATCTTACATATAATTTTATGTTGGAAAATGACAGGTCAGGGTTCACTTCATCAATTGAAATTTCAGAAAGCCTAGAACTATAAAAAATGTAACTGAAAATCAAACATGGAGCTTATAAGAGAAATATAAGTTACAGTCAGACCTGTGAGGCAAAAGCTTTGAAGCTCAATATTGGACCAGCAATGTAAAGAGGGGCATACAGCAAGTAACAAAGGTATGTGGTATATGAAAACTTGTCATTCTGTAGTCTGCTCTCCTGATAATGGAATTAAAATTATGAACCAGAAAACTGTGCATCCACATGCCGAACTTAAAGAAGAATAGAAGTAAACATTTAAAAAGCATAAAAATAACAGAAGATTCTTGATTAACTGGCAGATATCCTAACCTGTAAAGCTTGATAGCAAGATTTTCCTGATTTACAAATAAGACAACGTTTGCAATGCTTCTGCAATAATAAAAGACTAAAATATTGCCAAATATTTATGAATCATGTAAAATACACAAAAGCATAAAGTCACAGAATTTGGCAACAGGTCTTGAGCTAGGAGAGGTCATGTGTACTAGATATACTAAATCATGATAGCAAACGACAAATTTGATGGCTTAAGGAACATGAGTACAACCTCATAATAGTCTTCTCTTAAAAACATGAACGTAACCAGGTTGTTCATAAACCATAATAGAAAACTAGAACCTAATCAAGCAAGGGTTACATTACAAAACACGGCCTTTGTAAGAGGTATTCAAGATTTATATGAAAGTTTAATTCAGCCTACACTATGCGTGATACTGAAAAAATCAAGCTTCTAAAGGTTATGTCAAAAGTTACAAGGTAATAAAGCTGCATTATTTATTCCCAGATCCTCAAACTGTCATCACCATTCAGAGAGACCGTTGAGTATAAACTTATATTCAGAACAGAAAAGTGGTGCACTAAAAGAAAAATACCTCCATATCAAAATGAGAATCTTGATTTCTCCAATGATAATCAAAGCCAAAGCTAATCATGCGTAAAACAACTGCCACAAACAAATACATTGAGTAATGTTTCTTATCACATTGCACACTGATTATGCAAAAACCAAAATATAAAGACAGGCACATATATATATATATATATATTAGAAAAATCACAATAAGTCCCTTTTAATTTAAATGTTCATATTACCGAACTTTAATATTCTTGACAATAAGTATTCTAAATATGTCACTGTAAACTGAAACTACTATTGAAGTCGACAATAAATGGCTGAGTCTGAGTCAAATTTTATGCATCAGCTGGATATGCATGAGAATAGTTCCACCAACAGAATGGGTAAAAGAAAGTGGCCAGAGATATATGGTTAGCAACACAAAGTCTTATTATAGGTATTATGGGAACAAAAACATAAAATAAAAATAGATACCAAAGTTGAAGCATATGTGCCACCTAAAAGTCCCTCGGAAATTGTCCAAAAATGCCCACTGTTGCCTGCAATATAATACATAACCCTTAAGCGAGAATAGAATTACTCCTACCGTATAATATCGATGTAACCAATATGACTCATCTTACCCAAAAATTGAGAATGAATATCCTTCATAAATGCGATTACAGACAAGAAAAAAAGAGTTGTAACTCCAAATTACAAGTGGAAAGTACTTCTTCTGTGCAAATATCTGCAGAAACAGAATTTTACATGACAACTGTGGAAATAACGATAACATGATAAATGGGGAACTGAACATAAGAACATTACAGATCTATTTAAAATAAAAAAAGGAAAAACAAAAGAAAAAGGAAAAGAAAAAGAAGAAGCAAAAGCAACATAACTCGTAAGTATATTTATAGTGGTGTCCAGAAGTTTAAAAGCCATTTTATATTTTGATCATTCTTATTCTTTCAGACTAAAATCTGTTCACATTGTAAGCCCAAAACCAACCTACAAAAGGAGACCCTTCTATGCTCGTCATTGAGATACACATTACTCCAACATTTAACCACAAAACTCTTAAAGACTGTTCTTTGAAGCTACCTTCAGTCATCACAATATTTGAAATTGGAAAAATGAAATACAAGGAGCCTTAATAAATTTAATATAGACATCAATATTAAGCAGTCAGAGGGAAATAACCTTTAATGAAAACTAGAGCTGTTATGACATGATAAATTAACAATGGAAGTCAATGTTACTCATTCCACGGATGAAATATTGAAATATTATTTATGGATTCACTACACGCACCTTCACAAGAAGAAAATTAACAGTTGCTATTGATAGGACAAATATGATGCTGCAAAGTGAAACAGACACGGAGTTGGAGTGAACAAGGTAAAGAGTGCCAATAGTGAAAGAAAGAAAGAACATTAAATGTAGAACATAAAGAAAAACTGTACCATGCTCCATGTAGATATGATAGATAGGTCAAAGAAAATAAAAGCCAGATAATGGACATTCCCCCCACTTTTAAATTGAAAAAAGGCCTCATCAAGTTGGCAAGCAGAGTGAAAATGCCAAAGACAACAGTAAGAACAGGTATATTTCCTCGCAAATTCCTCCATTGAGCATCTGTGACATCCTTTATACATAACAGAACAGGCATATATTTGATTAGCATGAAGAAAGAGATCAAGCCAAGAATAACAGCAACAGAAAAGAAACGCATGAGCAACCTAGCCAACTACTGAAATTCTTAGAAAGAAGATCATAAATTCAATTTTCTTTTTATAGAATGATCATAAATTCATAATAATAAGAAAAGAGCACATACATTGAGTTGCCTAGGTATGAGCCATCCTGGGCGTAAACCAAATAATTGCTTGCCATAATCTGTGAAAATCAATACCAATGCTTACCAATTAAGTACAGGAAGTGAAAATACAATCGAACAAACAATAATTGTTTTTGTGTTTGGGGGGGGGGATGTGAAATAAGAGTTTCACCATGAGAGAGTTGAAGGGAACGGCGAATGATGATGACATAGAAAACAAAAGCATAAGTCACCAAAAAATACAGTTCTTTCTGCTTCCAGGGCTCAATTCTACTGCCTTTGAAGTTTTCCTTGTTCGCAGCAGATGTACCCATTTGCTATTTGTAAATTAAGAAAGCCAAGATCCTCTAGTTAACACCTCGACACAGGCAATTTCATGATTCTCTGTTTCATCAAAGAGGAAAATTTTCAAATTACATCAGATTATTTTTTGGCCAAAAAATCTAATAAAATAATCACAATTTTAGACAACTCTGGGCAAACTCTGACAAACAACTAAAGTGAAAAATTGAAGAAAAAGAGGAGACAAGATTCGATGAAAAAGAAGAGAGAAGATCCATAATGGGTACATAAAAGGAGGAGCTGAGTTTCTATGGAAAGTGCAGACCCTACAAACAGTTTCCTGGACCATTGCAACCCAATTGCTCCTTCTCCTTCCTCATCACTCAACTATAACAAGTTTTTAGTATTTTTGAGTTTCGATAATCTAGCCATGTTTTTTCAAAGGAGATCTCATTTCAAAAGTATGTTAATAAGATTTTGACACTGCAATGTCCGTTTTAGTAAGTCACGTTATCTAAAAGAAAACCACCATCAGTGTACTTTTGCACTAACCAGGAATAACAAAAGTAAACAAATAATCAAAACCATGCAACAAATTAACCAATTTTCTACATGGTACTAAAAGGAAACTGAATTCGAAGATCAAATCACAATGTTTCAGCAATCCAGGAGCTACTACGGCATGCTCTGCATAGCACATTTGATAATAAAACAGAAGCACCTCAGATTAAGTTTGTGATACCAATTTCGAATCAATTTCAACAAGCAATTTGTTCACCATTATCAGGGTAGAAACAATAGGGGTATAACAATACACAAACAAATATGATCCAAAAGTAGGATACAGGGAAGGGACGAGGTACCTGGAGATGGAAAACAAAAAAGCATAGTTGTCAGAACCGAACCAGTCAAACTACTAAGTCACTGGTTTAACCGGTGAGTTACGGGTTGAACCGACTAACCCGGTCTTACTTAATAAAAATATAAAATAGTCAAAATCATAAAATTAAATTTTGAAATATATATCTTCACCAACACTTTAACAACAATCAAGTCTCAATTTCTAAAATCACTAATACGAAAATAGACAGATTATTACTCAATATTACAATAATATCTAATTATAATCACACTATTACAATGACTATCAATTAGACAATTAGCAATCAATTCAAATTAGGCAATTAACAATCACATTGTGGTAGCAGAGCCTATTAACAATTAACAATCAATTAGGCAATTAGCAATCAATTCCAATTAAGCAATTAACAATCACACTGCAGCAATGGAGCCTATTAATAATTAGGCAATTAACAATCAATTATAACAGAGACTATTATCTAATTATAATCACACTATTACAATGACTATCAATTAGACAATTAGCAATCAATTCAAATTAGGCAATTAACAATCACATTGTAGCAGCAGAGCCTATTAACAATTAACAATCAATTAGGCAATTAACAATCATTTCTAACAATAGTAATTTCAGGGCCCTCAAAATTAAAATTGAAAATAAGGTGCATTCCTATTATTTTTATTAGCAGAATCATAATATCATAACCACAAAGTAAAACTAAATAACTAAATACCATTCTCCACAAGATTTTCTTTCCAAATTCGAAATTAGCAAACCAACACAAAATCAGCAATCGATAACTAAATTAGTAATTAGAAAGCTTTTCATTCAACAAATTCAAGTCTCCCATTCAACAAATTAACAAATTCAAGTCTCATCATAAATTCAAAACCAAGCAATTAGTCAGTTACATTTCATACACAGCATCATAAGAGATCGGAGCTCACAAACACACACAAAATTAACTAATTGTTTTTAACTAAATCATCTTGAACACATTAAAAACTAAATTAACCAACTCGCACTTTTTATGAACAGATTAAAAACGAAAAAGTAAGCAAGGAAAATTAAGTAACCTTCGGTGATCTTCCAACAAGCAGAGTATGAAGAAGAAGGAGCAAAAGTGTGACGCGGATCAGCTGGCGGCACTGCGGCAGTCCTTCTCCTTATGTTTACAACGCGGAGAACCAGCAGCATATGAGGGATAGGGAGCAAGACCGCCGGCGACAAGCACGCGAGGGATGACAAAGATCGAGCAGAGACGTGAGGAGGGGGAGAGGCGCGGCGACGACACGAGCAGGAAGCACCGCTCGAGCAGACGCGGAGGCGAGAGAGGCGCGAGCAGCCGAATTCAGACAGAGGAGAGAGGCCAGACGCGAGCACACGACGAGGAGGATCCGGAGAGGTGCGGCGAAGGTGGCGAGCATGTGGTGGCGGTGAACCGAGGTGAGCTCCCAGCTTTGCCTCTGTATCTATGGGTGCCGTAGAGACTAGAATGCAAGGTTCTGAAAACCGGACCGGTCATCAAACCGCTTTAGTCACGGGTTCACTGGTTCATTAGTCCAACCGGTGGTTCAACCGAAAAAACCGTTTTAGAATAAATAAATTATAAAGGACCAAAGATGAGGGTACTCCAAGAACTCCTATTAAATGCAACAGCATTCAACATTATCACATATTCTCACACACACATACAAAGCCTTAACTCAGAGAACAACCACAGCAAGTGACTTGGAAAGAAAATGTAAACACCGAAACAATCACAAGCATACAGAACACGTGAATATTATTATAGCAAACATAATAATAAAATAGCTCTTCTAATGCGTCTCTGATAATATCCCAAATCAAGAAAACTACATAATCTGATCCACTTGATTCAGAAAGCTACATATATTAGAAAAATTAAGAATCAACTAAAAGAAAAAGAAAAGGAAGGCCTGGTTGATTCGATTCAATTGCCTCTGATGAAGAATCAAACAGGGCTGAGAAGCTGAGAGTTTAAATGTTAAACCTCAATATTCAAGTAACATAACTCCATTATTGTTATTATTACACCCTTCTAATGTCACAAATTCAATATATATTATAGTCCGTTGACACTTGTGTATTCACAACTTGGCCTCATCATTCTGATTCATACCTTAAGTAGAAGAAAAAGTCCCAATAAGCTTTCATTACAATTTTATCCAGAGAGTTGGGGCTTTGGTTCGGAGTTCATGCCATTGATAATGACGAGAGGGATGAATCCGTGAATCAGTAACATAGGCAGTGCAAATTTTAACAAAGTTCACCACAATGATTAACAACAACAAAAAGCACTGAAGGAACACTCAGTAATATAGGCAGTGCAAATTTTAACAAAACTCATCATAATGATTAACAACAACAAAAAGAACTGAAAGAACAGTGAATCAGTAACATGGGCAGTGCAAATTTAAAATTTAAAAGTTATCAATTTAAAATTTATCATCAAATACAATCAGTGAGCAAAGCCAATCAATCAAGCACTGACTGAGCATTCTGTTCTGATTCTGTGACTGAGAAGCAACAAATTCAGCAACAAACGCAAGTTACAGCAACAAATTTAACAAATCCTAGTAAAGTCCCGATTTACAGCAAAAAGGCAAATTTATTGATTACCAATTCAGCAACATGCAGAAATACAGGGAGAAGGAAAATCTGGAAAAGAGAGAACACTAAACCAAAACATTAACCAGCAACCAGCAATTACAAAACAGCAACAAACATTAGTACATCATAAAACATTCCAAAACAGTGATGACACTAAACCTGCTTAGTAAATAATCTCAAAGACAATGATCACCAATATCTAGCAAATAAACAATAGATACACAACAACAATTTAGCAAATAAACAAGAACAAGACCTAAATAGAAAATCCAACAAATTAAGTCGCAGCAACCTAACAATTTGACAAATTAAAACAACAGCAGCCCAACAATTTAGCAAATCAACTTAACAAATTCAAGAACAGAAAATCACAACAAAAAAATTAAAAAAAAGTAACAGAAGAACACAAGAACAATTAGCAAATTAACAAGTTCACAATAACAACTAAAAAATTTACCAGAAGAACACTAATGCAAGTGGAATCATCATGCTAACATGTTTTCTGCAAAGATGCTATTTGTACAGCTAAAATTTCCTAATTACTATAAGAGGAATGATAGGGGGCTAGCAACTTTGTGATTTGTAGCCATCAAATAGCCATCAATGATGGTTTTAATGGTGTGAGATGGGTGTGAGATTTCATCCAATGGCTCATTTTTCTTTGCTGGTTACATGCTTGCCAGAATTTAACAAAGTTGCTGGCCCCTAGACTTTTCCTTACTATAATCCAATTATTCTAATTTCACATGCAATCAACTTACTAAGTTTCTAAAAGCTAGAAATTATAAAACCAACCAGAAATATGGTTAAAGCATTTCATCAAACATGTTGAGTGCGGTAAAATTAAAACAAAATAAGAGAATTCAAAGCTTAATTTCAATGTGATAGAGAAGAGAACATAACTATTGTAACTTTAATTTAGTCTACGAAAAAATCCAATCCACTACCAAATCAAATAATTACTTATTGTAATAGAAATCAGAGGTTGCAGAGTTTGAAGAAGAGTATTGGTGTTGTGTGAGTGTATTGTCTGGTGGCGGATTTAGGGAACTCACGGCGTGGACAAAAGAGAGCAGTTTGACGGCTGAGTGGAGAGCCCGGGTTGGTCGCAGAGTTTGAAGCAGAGCAACGTGGCTTCCAGACGAACGCGAACGGTGAACGCCGAGCGAACGCGAACGGCGAAGAACGCGAACGAAGACGCGAACGTGAACGGCAAACAAACGGCGACGGAAGCGCTGCTGAGCAGACAAAGACGACGGACGCCGAGCTCGAGGAAGCAACCGCGATCGGTGACAGCGAACAGGGGTTGAAGATTTGGAGCACCAGGGAAGCTAGATGACGGATGGCGAACTTTGAGTGCGACGGACGGCGGCAGTATGCCACTCCTTGTGGCGGTGGTGTAGGCTTAGAGTGCTAGGGTTTGTGCTTGGGTTTGGGTGATTTCTCTGACTGAAAGAAAACAGAAACGGAGAAAGGGAGAAAGAAACGAATGAGCTTCCCTTTCTTTCTGTAAACCGGCCGGGTTCCGGTTCGGTCCGATCGGCCGGCTCTCATCCGGTTCAAAGGGTTTTTGTCGGTTTTTTAATTATCGGTTTCAGCGATGAATTTAACTATTAATCCAAAATTTTGCATATGCCAACAATCAATTTAACCTTTGCTTTGATATTAATACTTTATTCTTTTTTACGAAGAAAATGGCTCTTGGATGAATGAATGAACACTACTACATCATTTCTGTCAGATGATTTAGCACATTATCGACTCTTCGATGAATGAATAGGTACAAGTTTAACATAATTTTGGAAATTATTTATAAATATATCCACTATTTAAAAGTTCGCACTAAATATAGCCAAGGATGATACCTTAAACTTAGACCTACTCAAACACAAGCATTTATCATTTTTTTTTTGTCAAATTATGATAAAATAATAAAAAAATTTGATGTGGATACAAAAATTCACCCACGGTGTATTTATATATATTTTACCTGTGTTGTTTTACATAATTTTAATATAAATTTTATATCTTAACATATATTTTATATAAATAATTAATTTAATAACTGATGTTTTGTATACACTATATATGAATAATAGCATCTAAGTTATGCCAATGAATTATAGTTCAAATGACATAATTTTTTCATATTTATCTAAGAAGTTGCGGGTTCGAGTCTCTTATTTTTTGTAAAAAAAAAAATAGCACCTAAGTCATACTTAGCTGATGTATGCATGTAACATTTTGATTTTGCTTCCCAGAAGATACGCATCTGAAAGTATAAAAGCAGCATGTCAATGGGCATATAAGGCTGTCACCATGAACTATTAAGAAGAGTTATAATAGAAATTAAGCTATTCTTGTTAGAAATCACTTGTGACATTACCATGAACTGCTTTGCAGATGATTACTTCCTATCACATTTACCAACTGTCAATTTGCGATTAGCTCCGGGAGGAATTAGACTCACTGCAACTCTCATTCGTATTTTTGGCTGATGCCCCATTATGTGTTCCTTAATCATGTAGCTTATTGAAATGTTAAAATAGATCTCCAACATACAAACCATAAAACCCTCTCTATGCGTAGAATATCTAAAGTCCTTAAGTTTGTAAATAGTTCATTCGAGAACAATCAACAAATATCAATGGTGAATTATAGTGTACAGAGCAATAAGCATACAGATATACAGATATTCCCTCAACTTATATGCAATATTGACACGTGTAAGTTTGTCTACAGAAAGAAGTAGGTCACCAGTTTCTGGTCCAAAAATTGTTACTGGCTCATAGCTAGGTAACTTTACAAGTTCAAACAGTTAGCCGCTTATGTTACTGACGTGAACTATAGCTACTTAGCTACTTGATTTGAGCCCCGTTATGTGCAAGTTGTGATTCTAGCAATTATCTACCTATTTATTTATTTAATATATCAATTTTTATGAGTTTTTTTTTAAATAAAAATATTTTTTTTGATATAATAATAATATTTATTATTATTTATCAATTTTTTATTTTTATTTTTCACATTTATTAAAAAAAAATTTCAATATTTTAGATATTAATTATTGTTATTTAATTAATTTATTTTAATTATTTAATTATTAAAATTTTAAGTATTAATTATACCCGGATTACAATATTAAAACTTTAAACATGATATATATATATATGATATTTTAGGTATAAATTATTGTTGTTGCTTGTGATTGTTGGTTTGGCCATGAAGAATAGTCTAATTGGAGTGTTTTGATGATTTTGAGGTTGTTGTGAATGAGAATTACTTATAGGAATTGATGAGGTTTGATGGTCAAGAGATTAATTGAAAAAAAAAAACTATGAAAATCGATAACTGTAAAACTCGAAAACGAATTAAAAATCATATATATTTTCGGACAGATTACAAAAAAAAAATTTTTGAATTTTAAGAGCTGTGTTTGTCACCAACATAACATTATTATTTTGGGAATAAATTTGTATTCTGGATTATTTTTGTAAATATTAATATATATGAGAGTTAATTAATAATTTTTTAAAAATATTGGGTCAAAAATAAAATACTTAAAAGCTTGTACTTTCATCTATAATTGTCAGAATCGAACCGGTAATCGAACCAGTCAGGTCACTGGGTCACTGGGTCATTGGTTCAACCGGTGGGTCACTAGTTGAACGATTGACCCGGTCCTATGTAAATAAAAAATAAAATATAATAAAAAATTTAAAATTAAAATTTAAAATACATATTTTCACTAACATTTTAAAAATATCTAGCTATTCTAAAACAATATGAAACAGGAACAATAAGTATTTTGTTAATTTTACTCTATCATAAATATTTTTATTTTTTTATATTAAAATAACTATTATTTTCAAATTTTAATAATTTATTAATTAGTTTATATCTATTATACTATTATATACTACAAGTATTTATTGAAAAATAATATTAATAGATATTATATAATTATAAAAAAAATAAATGAGTTTATAATTATTATTAAATAAAAATATAATTAATTTAAGAATGAATGAGTTTATAACTAAAATTAAAATAAATTAAATAGAAGTAAATTATTTGCTGAAAGATATTTATATATATATATATATATATATATATATATATATTAATTTGCATATATATATTGATAACAAGTTTAACAGCCTGGTGGTTGTGAGTAAGTTTTTTCTTGATGAGGGGGATTCGAACTCCAGCTTCAACATTTTAAAAAAAATTTGAAGCTCAAGTAGTTCGGTCGAACCGGTCTTATCGAATTTGACCAATTTGTACCAGTTCATTGCCTCATTCGGTCAGATCATCGAACCGGACCAACTTAGGGTTCACCAATTTTTTGTTCGAACCGGATGGTCCGGTCCGATTTTACTAACAATGGTTTCATCCGTGTGAGTCGAACTAACATAGAGGTAAGTTTTTAACTAACATAGAGGTAAATTTTTAGATTCCTATACGACTCAACTTGGAGAGCAAACTAAATGTTTCTCCCACTACTTCGATTATCACCATCAAGATAATAACCAACTCAAACAATAAATTAAAATGATTTTTGTGTGATTAATTCTCTTTGCCTTTTGTATCTCTCAATATAAAAACAAAACAATCTAATTATTTGTCAAAAGTATTATAAAATAAATTTAAATTATTTTATATTTATCATTTATATGTGTAACTAAAAATTATATCTTATAAATTTTTTAATATTATAAAAATTTACTATATTATAATTGATCTCAATAAAAAAATTATATTTTTATGTAGTAATATGATTTATCTTTATTTATTTTAAAAAAAGTTACACTTATTTTTGTAAAATATTATATATTAAAAAATATTTATTTATTTGTATACTAATATGTTTTATATTTATTGAGGTCCATTAATACTCTTTTTTTATAGCATTTTTCTAATTTTTATTTAATGAATTCAATGGTTTATTAAAAATGGTACATCTACTCTCACAAGTTATTTGAATTTATTTTAGAGAATAAATTGTATCACACTCTATAGTAAGTTATTTTTGTTTAAGATTTTAGTATTTAGCGTTTATGGTACATGACTAGGATTTAATATTTAGTGTTTAGTATTTAATGTTTAGAATTTTGAGTTTATTAAATTGAACGTTTAAAGTTTATAGTTTAAAGTTTAGAATCTAGAATTTAGGTTTATTTAAGGTGAATTTTAATGTTGTGTTTGTAATTTAAAATTTGTTTGAGTTTAGAGTTTCGTTTATTTAAGATTTGATTATGATATTGTTTTTATAATTTGAAATTTGTTTGGGTTGTTACTCTAAGTGTTGAATTTAGTTTTAGACAAACAAGATTTTTAAAATTTTTAAATATAAATATCGAAAAGATAATGCATGAAACATTAAATTATGTATGTTATGTTGCAATTATTTTTTAATTTACTTAAAAATAAGTTGAAAAAAGATTACATTTGAAAAATACCTAGTTGAAATGAAAAAATAACTTATTAGTGTGTATAATTACTTTTATTATGAGAGCCAAAGGATACATAGTTAAAATGGGAAAAAGAAAAAAACTTTTTTATTATGTACATGTTATCATTATTAACACATATGAATAATGTTCATTTTTTCTCATTCTAAATGGAAATATGAAGTATAACCAATGTTCTTATAGCAGCTATTTCAAACAAGCTCTTCCTTCAGTCTCAACATAAATTGACCCTTGCCATACAATCTTATAAGTAAGCCTAAAGAGCCCAACAAGTAGCTGGATAGAGACGACCCAAAAAAATCATGTTACACAGAAAGAAAAACCGCCTAAGCTGAGTTTCTACCAAGCCTTGCAAATGTAACATTGCTATCAACCTGCTCCCTGACACCACACATTCACAACACGTGTCGGTGAACCATACATATCTGTATATCTACAATCTTTACACTAGAGTGACCCAATATCAATATGATCTAAGTAAACAATAAATTAGTTCCTCACAAATTTATTTTATCTTTAAATTTTTTTATTATTTTAAAAATTTTTAAATATTAATTTTATCGACGCTTACCTAAATGAACTAGTAAACAAATCACTAAAACACTCAACTTAGTTAGTTTAAAGGTAAAATTAATAATATTTGATCATATCAAATACCGATTGAGTTATAAATTAATGGAAAAAAATCCTCTCCAATTATTAAAAAAAATTGAGTGTCCATTGTTTAATTTAGACTATAAAAAAGTCAAAATAAATCAACGGTAAAGACTAAAAATTAATTTATAATTTCACACAATAAAATTTAACTTTCTCTTTCTTGTTTTCTTCTTCCTTTGACACACTTACTGCTAATACCACTCATTATCTTTCATCACCATCTTCTCAATGACTCCATCTCCTTATTTGATAAACCACCAACACAAATTATTTGTTCACTACACCAACTACAATAGCTAGAACAATGACATTGATGACGATGACCGCAACGATTGCCACAACAATGTCAAAGGTTATGATTGATGCACATTCATTTTGAATTTTTTGTGGAATTGAGCCTTTTTAATGTGGATGTATGGTGTCTTCAATCACCCCAACCATAATTATTATTGTCCATTAACAGAAATATCATTCTCCATTCCTCAATTATTTTAATTTAAGAAAAAATTTCAGGTTTTTAGTTTTTTAGTAACTTTAATTAGTTGAATCAAACTTTCTGGTCATATTCAATAAGCATGGAATTTGGACTGATCGCAAATAAAAACAATAATTTCATATATATAAATTATTTGTTTTTCAAATGCTCTGCAAATTATCTTTGTTCTTCACGCTCTCAGTGGATTTGGAAGATACCCTAAAAGAGTTGAAATTAAAAGTTATTATTAATAAGAAACCCAAAATGGAGCAAGTGATTGATCGGACCAGGCTTGAAAATAAGGGTGAGGTTGAAAGCAAAAAAAAAAATAAAAATAAAAAATAAGGGTGGGATCTTCTTGCAAGATGGTAGTGGAAACAAAAGTGAGATATCTTGCAACAGATTTAGAACTGTTTGGGTTGAGTTTGAGAAAATAAAAATAATAATTTTGGTGATGACTAAATATTATAATTTTGGGTTAAAAACTTAAAATTCTAATTATGTGTAGAATTTGTTTGGTTATTGTGCAGGACAAGTTTAATGAAAATGTAACCATTCAGGGGCTTATTTTTATCGAAAGGAAAACTAAGTGTGTGCTTTTTTTGGATATGGAAGGTAGGTGTGCTAGACGTAAATGTGGGACAAAATTTTTGCAGTGTCACGGTGAAGAAATCGGACCGTGGGTTTTCTTTGTTTCTGAATTTTGCATCAGAAATCTCACAGTCTGATTTGCATGGCTTAGGGAATCAAAATATGGGATGCATGTAATCGGACCCTACGTTTAGTGCAATGCCCATGGTCCGATTTCTATGCTAAAATTTTGAGAAGAAATCGGACCCTCCGTTTTTTCTACATATGGAAATTGTTTTGGTTAACTGCGAGCACAAGTCGCATGGTCCGATTGGATTTTTTAGATTATTTTAAACATGTTAACCTAGTCGAAGGGTGCGAGTTGTGATAAGTGGTTTATATAAAAGTAGAAAGTGAACTCATTACTCACTCGTGTCTTCGTCCCGAGCTTGAGCGGCTGCCCCTTCTGTTCTTCTTTCTCGTATCTTCACTAGTTGTTTCTATGTTTTTTTTGGGGGATTCACGAAAATGAGTGATAGAGTGTTATTAAAGGTATATTATTTTGGTCAGATTTTACTACAAACATCTGAAGGAATAAAATTTATTTGTGAAAATCCGTTAGATGTTGTTATTCCTTTTATCATCTCATTTGAAGAGCTCAAAGGTGTGATCTGTGAAAAGATTGATTCTGAGAGGGCAAGAAAGATATCATGTATTCTCTATAGATATCCCATACAGATGTTTGGTGGATTCATCCAGTTTCAAACCAAATATGTGACGGACGAGGCGAGCATGCAAGAGATGTTTTCAATGTATATTGAAAACCGGGCTCAGATCGCGTTCATCGAGTTGTATGTTGAGTTTGAACAATCTGATGCTGACCGGAATATTGTAAGGGAAGATTATAATAGTGACAGTGAAGAAGAGTTCGAAAGTAACTACGAGTTTGTTGGTCCAGATGGAGATGAAGATCAAGGTGATGGAAATACGGCTCCAGATGTGACAGAGGTGGCAAATGCACTTGCAAACGAAGTGCCGTTTGAGGAGCCATCATTCATGCGAGTTTTGGACTTGGAAGCCATGCATGTTCCGGAGTTTCTGGAATATATGACTGCAGGTACGTAAGACGCCGTGTTTGAATTTTTTTTTAGTCAAATATTGATATAGTTATGAATAAATTAGTAATTAGTTGCCATTATATAACCATTCATTGATGTCTTATTTCTTAGCATAGAACCGGCGGTCGAGCAGTTCAGGTGACTGAGTCACTGGTTCAACCGCTGGTTCTATGTAAATAACAAATTAAAAAATAGCAGGAATGTTAAATAATGAGGTTGAAATGTTTGTGTTTTATAAGAAGAATTAATTTTTTTCACTTATATATGTATAGTATAAGTACTTATTAGGTAATAAGTACATTCTATCGAACATGATTAGTAACTATTACGTTAGTCTCTAATTACCACTCGCAGTTGAAACATCCTGTCAATGGTTAAAACCCAGTGAACCGGATCGGTTAGGTTCCGGTTCATTTGGCTTGGTTGTCGAACCGGCATGTCCGGCCCGTGATAAATATTCTCTGCTGTTGTTCTTGTTTTAATTAGAGTGACACAATAACATGTTGTCAGACTCGGATTTATATCATACTAGAGGCGGTGACTGTAGATTTGCTCATATTATTGGTTTTGAAATCTCTGTGTCTTTATTTGATTTTTCCTATGCTGGTTTTCAATTGCAGAGGTTCCTATGGTCGCAGATGATGAATTTGCCGTTGGTATGGAGTTCAGTTCCAGGGAAGCTGTTATTAAGGCGATAAAGGATTACACCATACGACGAAGCGTTGACTACCGGGTGTATGAGTCTGAGCCATTGACATTTTATGCGAAATGTACACAGTATGGGTCCGGGTGTGATTGGCTTATCAGGGTTAGCATGATCAGCAGGAAGTACTGTTGGGTTATAAGGAGGTATAATGGTAGTCACACCTGTACCAGAGCCACCATTTCACAGGATCATTCGAAACTGGATTCTATCACAATTGCGGAGGTGATAAAGCCTTTGGTTGAGGCTGACCCCTCCTTGAAGGTAAAGTCGGTTATAGCAGAAGTGCAATCGAAGTTCAACTACACCGTCAGTTACCGGAAAGCATGGTTGGCTAAGCAAAGGGCAGTGGAAAAAATATTTGGTGGTTGGGAGGCATCTTTTGAAGCGTTGCCTATATGGTTCCAGGCCATGTGTCATAAGGAGCCATCAGTTGTTGTCCATTTTGAGACAATGCCTGCATATCAAGGCGATGAGGTGGTGCGTGATATTCAAGTACTGCATCGAGTATTTTGGAGTTATTACCCCTGTATTAGGGCATTCAGACATTGTAAGCCAATTGTCCAGGTGGATGGGACTCACTTGTATGGAAAGTATAAGGGTTGTCTACTGGTGGCAGTTTCACAAGATGGCAACAACAACATCGTCCCAATTGCGTTCGCTATTGTGGAGGGAGAGACTTCTGATGCTTGGCACTTCTTCCTTAGTAACCTTCGTCAACATGTTGTCACTCGGGATGGTGTGGGTCTAATATCCGACCGACACGAATCTATCAATGCAGCAGTGGAACGCAGTAACGGAGCTTGGTCACCTCCTAGAGCTTTTCATATGTTCTGCATCAGGCATATAGAGTCGAATTTTCTGCGTAAATTCAAGGCACCGTACCTCCAAAAATTGGTCGTCAACATTGGTAACTATTTACTAAATTTAAGTAACTTATTAACAGACATAACCGTCAATATTTGTTTTGACATCTACAATTATTCGTTTTTTTTTGTTGCTATCCTCTAGGATATTCGAGGACGGTGCGAGAGTACGAAGTGCGTTACCAGCGATTATGGGAACGGGGGGAAGCGTATACAAACTGGTTAAACCGAATTCCTCGCGAACAGTATGCATTGGCATTTGATGGTGGATACCGATGGGGTCACATGACAACGAATCTAGTGGAATGCATCAATTCAGTGTTGAAGGGTGCACGCAATCTTCCTGTTACTGCTCTTGTCAAGGCAACATTCTACAGGCTAAACGAGCTGTTCACCAGAAAGAGAGCGGAGGCAGAAGCGCGGATTAATGCTGGCCATGTGTTCTCCGATGTCGTGACCTCCAAGTTGCATGCAAACCAAATTTCTTCAGGAAATATTCAGGTCAGTTGCTTTGACCGGCAGAATGAGGTCTTTGAGGTGCGTGAGATGCCAAGCGGACTAGAGTTTGCAGTCGATCTACGTGGCCTACGATGTGACTGCGGTGAGTTCCAGGTGGACCGGATCCCCTGCAGACATGTGTTCGCATGTTGCGCCAATCAGCGACTGGATTGGAAACTGTATATGCATGATGTGTATAAGATGGAGCAAATTCGGCGGGTGTATCGAGCAAGATTTAGGCCGCTAGGTAACCCGACGACATGGCCTGCGTACCACGGTCCTCGCTTCGTACCGAATCCATATCTGAGACACGTCTCGAAAGGTCGGCCCAGGATGACGTGCTTCTTGAATGAGATGGACACGCGAATGTTACGTCGTCCTAGGCGATGTACGCTATGTGGAGCTGAGGGACATAGTCGTAGCAGATGCCGTCGGTCAGCTGGTACAAATGCCGACGGAGATGCTCAGTAGGTTCACAGTATGATAGGTGTAGCACGTACCTAGTTTGGCGTGGGTTGTGCATTTGAGATAACTTGACGTGATGTATGAAACATTGTGGGATATCACTCGAAACCTAACCACTATGTAACATTGTGTAACGTTCTTAATTTGTTTTTGGTTTAAAATAGTTGTTATGTCTGAGTTTTTATAACTTATTCGGTAGTTCATATCTGTTATTTTAATATATACTACCGGTATGTATTAATAAACAAAACTGAACCGGCCGGTCCGGTTCACAAGTTTTCTGATATGAACCGGCCGGTCCGGTTCACATGTTCGCATGTTGT
This sequence comes from Arachis ipaensis, assembly GCF_059453495.1. NCBI lineage: Eukaryota > Viridiplantae > Streptophyta > Magnoliopsida > Fabales > Fabaceae > Arachis > Arachis ipaensis. Next base: position 25,876,737 of record NC_142438.1, on the reverse strand, counting down.
TCCGGCCGGTTAGGGTTCTGAGTAAAAAAGGCTCCTCGTCCACCGTCACTCCTACTAGAGTCAACCGACACAAACCCCCCAGAAGCAACCGATGAGGTATGGCCCGGGTACCTCGCATCCAATGAATACCTACCTGCCATGAACTCAGGCTGATGGCCATATTGTGATAGTCCAAGATCTCCAGACATGAACCCAAGCAACTGGCTAAAAGAACCTCCTTCTCCTGCATCAAACTGTGAGGTTCCCCAATATTGTTGACTTAATGGAACTGATGGGGGGAACTGTGTCTGAGGTACATACTGGCTTGAGGACTGAGGTTGTTCCACTGGAATCGGGTTTGGAGGTAACATATGCGGCGAGTGTGGCTCCTGTCTTTCATTGTCAGCATCCAAATCCTGACTACCCTCATCGATTTCCTGATTATCCTCATCCATATCCTGATCGCCCTCATCAACTTCCTGATCACCTTCATCATTATCTTGACCAACAAGATTTGACAAGTTCAAGTGGTCCCCATATTTTGATCGGTACCAACGCATGTAACATTCTAACGAATGCTGTGAAGGCATGGGTAGCTCAGATAGAACGTAGTTATACCTGTTTGACCAATGCATCACCCAAACTGAATGACTCGATGCAGTGGCCCAATTGAGATTCTTGGGACCAGTCAGGACTTCTGCATGCGCCTTCTCTAGATTCCGTTCCTGATTAGGTTGTCCTTGAACAAGACCAAACTGTCGCCTAAACCTATCGGTAGCATGTCACTCGATACATTCAAATGAAACCAACGGAACTGTAGCGCTCCAGACAACCGACTGTATGTAGATTTCAGGCGGAATGATGTTCGGGTCCACCCGATCCACAGCATAAGCAACCCAAACAAACTGGAAAAAATAAAGGAACATAATGAACACAATCCACAATGCCAACTTCAATAACAATGCTTTATAATTATGTCTCAGAACCTAAACCGAAAACTAATACTTCTTTAATTAAAACACACCTGTCCTTCCTGAAGTTCGTCAAATGCCTTCCTAAAGTGGTCTAACTTCAGATATCTATATCGTCGGTCACCACGCTCCCAGTTCCGCCACCTAATATGATATATTCAATTAGCTCAACTAGCATTAACTGAATCTTAAAAATCAACATAACGGCACATATTCTCAAATTATTACCTGTTTGCTAGTGGAAAACTTCGGGGTTCCCTAGGTAGCGGCGATAAATATGGCAGCTTCATCCAAGCCCAACAGAGTAGAAGTGTTAGTGGACCATCTATTTCTTTGCAGTTATAACGAGATGCACGACATAATGCCCTGTAGAGGTGTGCTAGGGATGCCGCTCCCCAACTATACTGTCCAATACTAACAAAATCACGCAGCAAGGGTAGAAATTTCCAATGCACACCTGCCCCAGACTTATCCCCAAACAAGATAGTCCCTATCAGCAACATAATATGGCATCTCACATATCTCTGTATACTGATATCATCAGTCAACTCTAAATTTTCCTTTAGATTTCGCAGCCACGTAAGTTTTATGCAACTACCTCTACAATCTGACTTAAGAGGTGCAACTCCAAATTGAATCAAACACTCCGTCTCCAACGCTTCAAAACTACTCATGGTCATCCCCGTGATTGGAAGACCATCGGTGGGAAGACCAAGAATTAGAGCCACATCTTCAAGAGTCACGGCACATTCACCAATGGGAAGGTGGAACGTATGTGTTTCCGGGTGCCAACGTTCAATCAGAGCATTCACTAATGCTTTTTGACACTGCACTACACCAATTTGCGATGCATGGTAGAAACCGGTAAGTCGTAAAAGGTCCTCCGCCCTATCGTTGTACCGGTCCGGAGGAAGTGGATGATTACAAGTCAACATTCTTAATTTCTACAAAAAAAGATAACAAATTCATAGTCAGCTCATTAACAATTAGCATATGACTATCATGAATCATTTTACTAAATGCTTTTAACACTAATTATTCTTACTACTAAAATTAATTATTAAGCCTTAATTTTATTCAAAACTCACAACTAATGAAAATAATTATCAACGCAAAAATTTTTAATCAAAATTCTGAAGTTACAACATCTATCATAACATCTTATAGTAATTACTGATTTACTATCATTCAAACATTATTTCCTCAACTATCATTCATCCATAACAGTTACAGTAACAAAATCTTAAATTTTCTAAGAAAATCTTAATAAATTTACACGATTTTTTCCAATTATAATCCTCATATAATTTAATCAAAAATACCAAAATTTCAGACTAATATTTATAAATATCTAACAAATACGGAGATATTCTAATAATCATTCTATTTATATTTCTTACATGCGTTTCTAACAATAATCATAATAATTATATTTCTAACAATAATAATTATAAATATAAATATAAAAAAATTCAAAATCTAAAAGTCACACTAACATACCCTGCATAAATCAGATAATAATAAATTTTAATAAAAAATTAAAAAAAATGTTACATTGTCTCTTAAAATTTAATTACCGCCTCTGTTTACATTTTTCTAATAACAACAAACCAACAACCATAATAGTAATAACAAATTTCCTAATAATAATATTCATAATAAAAAATTAGAAAAAAAAATTCAGACTAATATTTATAAACATCTAATAAATACGGAGATATCCTAATAATCATTCTATTTATATTTATAACTTGCGTTTATAACAATAATCAAAATAATTATATTTTTAACAATAACAACTATAAATATAACAAAATTTCTAAAATCTAAAATTAACACTTACATACCCTACCCTACATAAATATAAATCAGATAGTCATAAAATTTAATTCAAAAATTACAAAAATTGTTACATTCTCTCTGAAAAAAATTAACTACCACCAACGTTCTCTTTACATTTTTCTATAATAATATGCAAGCATAATAGTAATAACAAATTTTCTTAATAATAATATTTATAATAAAAAATTTACATAAAAAAATTTCAGCCAAATTTTTAAAAAAATATAACAATTATGGAGATATCTTAATAATCATTTTATTTACGTTTCTAAGCTGTATTTCTAATAATAAATATAGTAATTATATTTTTAATAATAATAATTATAAATATAAAAAATTTACAAAATTTAAAAATAACACTTACATAATCAGAATGGCTAAGATAATGAATAATGTGAAGCTCACCTCGATCAACATCTTTATATTTATTTTTCTTCGGCATGTTCTTCTTTCTTGAAGGAGTGGCTTTCAGATGGTGAAAGGTGAAAGGAAGAAGAAGGAGTTGGGAGTGAAATTGGTTGAGAGTGAAAATAGTGGGTTAATTCGGATGGTGAGAGTAGGTAAGCTGGCTTCGTTTGCTTTTCAGGGCACCGCTTCTGCGAGCCACCCCTGCGCGCTGCGTGTCCATTCAAGTGAAGAAATCGGACCGTGCGTTTGCCTAGGTGCAAATCGGACGGTCCGTTTGGAGTTCAGATATCGCAGGGTCCGAGTGGCTATTGTTTCCCAACACGCACGGTCCGTGTTGCTACTCACACCCAACACGCAGGGTCCGATTACTTTTCCCACTGACACCACAAAAATGTTTAGCACCCCCCTCTCCCATATCCACGCAAAGCACCATTCATGGACCCATATGGAAATTAAAAAGCGCCATTCAGGCCCAAGAACAATTGTAAATATTTTACTCCCATATGGCCCAATTGCAGCAAGCCAACTCCTATTCTCTTTTCTCTGACCTGTAAACAAACTATCAAACACACTCATTTTTCTTTAGTTTGTAATCCATGTGACTAATCTTAGATTAAGGAAGAAAGAGAACTCTTACAAGCAAAAAAGAGTTGCTCAGCTCAGGGTTCAATAAAAAAAAAAAAGATAATTACCAAGTTTAAGCAGTAAAAAGGAAAGAAGAAGAAAAATCAGATTAAATTAAAGGTTGAATAAAAAAAATTAGAACAACATTTTTATCTTTATGCTTCTATTATAACTTGTTGAAACTGTCTTTCTTTTGTACAGAGACGGACCTACATAGGGCAATGGGGGCATTTGCCCCCACTCTCATTTCAATTTTTTTTTAAAAAAAATATATACGTATATAATATGCCTTTATTTTAAATTTTAAATGATTTCATTATATATAAATTAAGCTCAATTATTTAAAGTTTCAAATTTATTTTATTTTTCTATTATTTTAACTATTAGTTAACTTAATTAAATTTAGTCTTCTATTCTCAAATTCCAACCGTCACCACTCATTTATTCTCTTAAATCCTCTTCTCAATTTCATATTTTCAACCTTCTTCTTTTTCTATTCCTTATCTAGTGGTTATCTTCTCTTCATCAAAAGGTAAATTTTAAATTTTCTATTTTTTTTATATACCTCTTTATAACTCTATGTATCTTTCAATTTTATTGTTTCTCTTTTTGATAATTTCAATTGCAAATTTTAATTCAAGCAATTATAGTTTAGATATTAATATAATTTTTTATTCTTTTCATGAATTTATGTATTTTATTTTATTCTCATTTTAGTGATCCTTATTATTTATTTGTTTATCTTTCGTTCTATTTTATTATATGTAATTATGTTGCATATAAATTTTTAAAGTCAATTGATCAATTTATTAATTTATAATATATATTTTTTATTTTTAAAAATAGTAATGAAAAAATATTTTAAAATAGTAATGATTGTTTGGTTACATATATAGAGAGAGACATTCAATCAAGTTGATAATGAAACAATTATTTAACATTTCAAAATATCAAAATAAGAAGAGAAATACCTTCAAAATTTGAAGAGAAAAATAAACTATTATTTTTTTTAAATTTGGATTAATATATCTTTTGATAGTAATGTGTATTATTTTTACCTCACAACATAAATTTTCTGGGTCCATCACTGCTCCTACATGCACCGTTCGGATAAGATGAAGAAAATGAAGGTCGTGTATCATTGTTACAAATCATAGGTAAAAAACAAAAATTGGAGCCAAAGAATATATGAATAACTCAAACCTTAAAGCCAACAAAAAAAAAAAGGATGCAAGAGAAGTACTAACGTAAGGATGCATGTCAACTCTAATCATTGCTACTGTTCCATCTCTTCTTTGAGTCTCTCATCTGAATTTTGGAGAAGAAGAACAAGTCAAAGATGTTCAATCAAACTCAAGTTTTGGAAACTTTACTGTTCTTTAAAAAGGGTAAATGATCACAAATTGAAGTAAGGAGAGTGAGCACATTATTTGGGTCTTCATAGCTTTCAAGCTATCCCTTCTTCTCCTTCATAGCTTTTCAATGAATATTTGTTCTTCAATTTTATCTTTTTTTGTTTCTTATCAATGAAAAAAGACATTATGTGAGGTATTAAAAAAATTCATCGAGAGAAAAGGCAAAGAGAACTATCTTGGAGAAAAGTCATAAAATTATTTCAAACTCTTTTGTTTGTATTTCTATTTTATATTCATGATCATGCAGGGATTCTCTTGCTAAGTTGGGTAATCACTTAGTAGTTGAAAGTTTAGGGAGTGAATCTAGCCAAATTAAGTTTAGGTAGAAGTTTGGTTTGTCCCCGATAAGATTGTGTAGAATCTTAGAAAATTGGGAATTTTTTATTTAAATAAATAAATTAATTATAATAATTATGGAAATAAATAATTTTAAAAATATTTACCGAAATAAATATCCCTCTTTGTCTCGTTTACCGTGTAAACGAGATAAAACAGGTAGACGCGAAACATGTATATCTCGTTTATACTGTAAACGAGATACATGTATTTTTTTAAAAAATTTGAAAATAATAAAAAATATTAATATTATCAATAATCTAAATTTTTAGTATGCAATTAGTATATAAAAAGTTGGTAGAGGAGATAAAAATAGATGTTTGATCAATTGGTACTAAAAAAGATTGATGGGATAGTGGGAAGAGAACGGAAATGGTTATCTCTCAGGTTATCTCCCACTATCCACCTAAGAGATAACCGTTTCAATTCTCTCCCACTATCCCATCAATGTCTCCTAATTGGCAAATGGTTAATTTTTTTTCAAATTTAAATCAATCCAATTAGATCATAATTTAATTTAAAATTTTTTAAAATAGATATGTTTGATCAATTAGTACTCAAAAAGAGTACATACAAAATTTTAGTTTAAATTATGATCTAATTAAATTGATTTAAATTTGAAAAATAAAAATAACCGTTTGCAAGAGATTGGTAGGAATAGTAGGAAGAGAACGATTATGTTATCTTCCACTATCCACTATCCACCATTCAGTGAGAGATAACCGTTTTAATTATCTTCCCACTATCCTATTAATGTCTCCTAACAATTGGCAAACAGTTATTTTTATTTTTCAAATTCAAATCAATCCAATTGGATTATAATTTAAATTAAAATTTTTTATGTACTCTTTTTGAGTATTATCACCATTAATTGATCAAACATATCCATTTTAAAAAATTTTAAATTAAATTATGATACAATTGGATTGATTTAAATTTAAAAAATAAAAATAATCGTTTTCCAATTATTAGGAGACATTGATGGGATAATGGAGAGAATTGAAACGGTTATCTCTCACGTGGATAATGGGAGATAACATGAGCGATAACCGTTTTCATTTTAATCCCACTATCCCATCAACTTTTTTGAGTACCAATTGATCAAACATATCCATTTTAATTAGGGATGTCCTCCCTACTCCCCATCCCCGCCCTCAGATTTGCTCCCATCCCCGTCCCCATTTCGCCGTGGGGGAATATTGCTCCCCATCCCCATTTTCCATAGGGCCCTGTTCCCCGCGGGACCCCATTCCCCCATCTATCTGATAGTTCTACCTAATTATTAATTTTTATATGATTAGAGCTGCAAGTATCCATCATATACAAAAATAGCAAGATTTTATACAAAAAGTCTAAATGACACGATGGTGACTTTTTTTTAAATGACGCAGTGGGGGGACACAAGGACAAGCCAAAGGACAAAGCAGTGAACGAGGTGGGAGACACGACAACAGAGAGGAGAATGGACACAACGGCAGAGTTATAAAAAGGAACGCCGCAAATAGAAAGCACGACGCGGTGAGGGTGATGGCACGGTGAGGTGTGACGATGCGATGAGAAGGGAGACTGACGAGGGGTGGCTGCAGAGTGGTTGGATGGAGTATGAACAACGTTAGGGATTTCTGAATTGAAGAAGGGTTATGTAAATGAAGATTAGGAGTTTTGGGTTTCTATATATATATGTATGTGTGTGTGTGAAAAATGACTAAAGAACATATATGAGAAATAAACTATTAAGGATAATTCAGTAAATTTACAAATTTCAGGAAATAACGGGGACGGAGCAGGGATCCCCGCGCTTGCCTTGGAAAAATTTTGTCCCCCATCCCCATCTTCACGGGGAAAATTCCCCACAGTCGGATCCCCATTCGGGGCAGTCCCCGTAGGGATCCCCGCGTCTCGGAGAGTTTTGCCATCCCTAATTTTAATATCTTCTACCAACCTTTTTGTGTACTAATTGCATGCTAAAAATTTGGATCATTGATAATATTAATATTTTTTATTATTTTTAATTTTTTTTAAAAAATATATATTGTAAACGAGATATACACAATTTGTGTCCACCTGTCTTATCTCGTTTACACTGTAAACGAGATTTGCATGTATCTCGTTTACAGTGTAAACGAGATAAGAGAGAGATATTTATTTCGGTAAATATTTTTTAAATTATTTATTTCGATAATTATTATAATTAATTTATTTATTTAAATAAAAAATCTAGAAAATTGGTAATTGTAATCTTTGTGAAAGATAGTGAAAATTTCACCACAATAGGATGTAGGCCACATTGTACATGGTGGTTAAATCAAGATATATGACTGTGTCATTTTCTCTTCTCTATTCTGTATCTCCTGCATAAATAATCTAGCAAAAGTCACAGCATCTTAGTATACTCAAAAGTAACGTATTTATTCTGTTCTTATTTAATGGTTAAGAAACAAAATAAAATTGTCTCCTGTCTAATCAATATTGCAAACTCAACAGCAACACTAAGATTAATGATTACACATCATCTTAAAAAGTTAGTATGATTTTTTTTTTCATTTGCTTTATTAGATTTTAACCAAATTTCTTGTGTTTTCTAATGGAATTTCATAAATAATCAAGTATTTGGAGTTTTGTTACCGTTATTGTGTTTTTAGGAGTTTTTTACTCAAAATAATCAAGAATTAAGACATTTTTAGCAAGAAAAGACAAAACTAATTCAAAAACGGTCCAAGCAGGTCAAAAGAGCATAAAAATTGGACGCCTAACCTTCAGTATGGACGCCCAGTAGCTAGGGCTGGCAATGGGTAGGGTAGGGTAGGGTTTGGACTCTACTCTAACCTTACCCACGGGTTAATTTTTTTTTTAAACTCTACCCTACCCGCGGATTGAGAATCTCTCAACCCTAACCTTACTCGCACCCTAAAGTTCTAAACCCTACCCTACTTGCAGAAAAATAAAAAAATTTTAAACAAATATAAAATTCAACCATTCCAAATTTCATACATATTAATAAAATAGAAAATAAAAATCTAGGTTCAAATTAAAATTAAAAACAATAAAATTTTAAAGAAATCCAACATAAAATTACAAATAATATAATTATCAACTAGTTTAGTGGTTATTTTAAATTTTTATAAGAGGAAGATTGTGAGTTCAACACTCACTTTCTTCACTACATATATATATATATAAAAGGTAGGGTATACCCTAAACCTGTACCCTACTCTATCTGCCGGTAAACTCGCACCACACCCTACCCTATCCGCAGCGGGTCGGGTAGACAACTCTATCCGAATGGGTTGGTCCGAGTTGAGTACCTACGAGTAAGGTATATATTACTAGCCCTACCAGTAGCCTAGCATGCAAGCCCGACAGTCATACATACACGCCCGACGGCCTCCTCTAAATCAACACACGCCCAACAGCTCACCTTGCAAGCCCGACGTCCCTCCTTTCAAGAACAAGTCCGACGTTCATCAAGCCAAGCCCAGTGGCCATGAAGCCCTGCAAGGACAAAATGGGCCAACACCCAAATTTGAAGATGCAATCTCGGTGTTATTAAGCTCAACTTACAGGGTGCAACAATTATTAAGGTCCAAGGTCAATTATACAAATTATTAGAAGCCTTAATCGCATCCGAAGATTGAAGATTCAAGTGATTATTTATCATTAATTTCTTCTAGATATATAAAGATTTGGTTGTTAGAATTTGCTTCTAGATTAGATTTGAATTATTTTTTTATTTGAATTTGAAGTAGGTAGTTAGCTATCTTATCTTTCCGAAAGATAAGATTAGGGTTAGTTTTGAATTTGAATTCTAAATTAACTTAGCGTATAAATAAGTGAACTTTGTTCACAAGAGGGAGCAACATCCATCGAATCACACATCTCTCTCATCATTAGGATTAGTTTCTTTTCTATCATGAGTCACTAAACCTCCCTGTTGAAGGCTAGGAGCTGTGTTTGATTTTAAGATTAATAATATAAATGTTTTCTTTATTTTAATTCATACTTCTTTACTTTTTCAAGATTAGCTTTTGTTTTTCATCACTAATGGTTAGAACTATTGAGAAATATTCTAATTCTATCTTAAATTCTGATTTTATATTTAAAAAAATTAATTTTGGAATTAATTTAAACCTCTTCTCACAATCTTCACTTATCCAGAGTTAGTTCGAATAAGTGACATATAATCCGTCCAGTGATAGTTCTTGAAGATTATGTGACTTAAAATCCAAACCGTTCTTCACCTCTTTTCTCGATTAGTTGATTAAGGATTGGCGATTAATTGGGTTTAGAGAAATTAAATCACCAAGGGATTGAGGTTTGATTATAAATGATTTGCTGTAAAAATATTTTTGTATGAATTAAATAAAAAAGCATAAGCATTGTTCTTTCAAGAATCAAACATCTCTGAAACCTTTAACATTCTCATCTATTGAATTTCTTTCAACTTCAAACATTTTTTCGATTCTCTTCTTCTATTTTTTATTTTTTTCAAGATCCAAAATCTAAGGTTTGATCGATCTAATTAAATATTTAATTAATAGACATTGTTTGCCTCAATCCATTAATCTTTGTGAGAATGATATTCACTCAATATGATATTATTTGAACGATCCGGTGCATTTGTTGATATCCGTGAGCTTTAATTTTCGCTCATCAAGTAATTCAGATTAAAGTTAAAGTGTACAAATTTAAAAAATGTCATAAATTTAACCTTCTTTTCTTGGCTATAGAGAATTTTCAGTTTGGTATTTAAAGGAAAGAAGGTAGGAAATAAGAGAGAGAAAATGGGATTAAACTTTGTTGAGAAAATTTTTATAGTTGATTTATTTTAATTGTTTTCAGTGGTCTAAAACTCTAAATTAAACAATTAACACTGTCAATTTTTTTAATAATGGGAGAGGATCCGCACCCATAAATTAATTAGCCCAAATTGTTTAGTAAAATTTGATACGTGTGTTTAGTATTGTAGACCCAAACAAAACAAAATAGAATCAACTCATCTTAATACATATCAAGCATGGCAGATCATATCTTGTCCAATATGAAAAGCAATTCAAGATCAATAAATTTAGCAAATCTCAACCATCATACTCGAGATTTGTATCAGCACATATCATGGCACTATCCTGTACAAAATGATGACAATGGAAAATAATCATTTGGAGAAAATCATGGCAAACAAGGGAGGAAATCAAATCATTTGAAAGGAGTAATGACAATCATTTTGGAGAATTCACAACTTATGTAAACGGTCGAGAAAAGATACGGCAGTAGCAGATTGAGAAAAATTCATTCTTAGATATATTAACCATATAATTGATAATCTTCTAAGGATGAACTCAAAAAAAAAAAAAAAAAAAAAGAGCACAAAACATAATTTTCATATTTCATTTTTTTCTACAAGAACTTACTAAAATAATCTTTTTTTTTATCTTTTTTATTTTATTTCTTTGTATACAAGTAAAGACTAAATTTGATTATGGGAAGAATCAAAGTAAAAGAAAAAAGAAAAAAAGCGACATAATTTTTTTTTTGTAATAAAGTTTTCGATTGCTTGAACAAGGATTAATTTCTTTTTTTTTTTTTTTAAATTGGGTTAGCACCTATGATGTACAGATACTAACACGGATATAGGATACGATATGACATGGAACATGCTAATACACAAATTTTTTAAAAAATCTTATAAGATACGAATATATATATATATATATATATATATATATATATAATATAATATAATATAATATAAAGTATTTTTTAGATAAATCATAATGATATTTTGATAATTTTTTATATTAAAACATACAACAACAACAACGAAATCTTGTTGCATTCGGTGGGGTCGGCTACATAGATCAAATGATGTTATTGAGCTCTATCATGTATCATATCTATAGAGAAACCGTTTACATGTAGATCTCGTTTGACCACTTCATTGATGGTCTTCCTAGGTTTTCCTCTGCTTTTCACCCCTTGTCCATCTTTCATCTCATCCACCTTTCTGACTGGGTGCTCTGTCGGTCTTCTTCTCACATGTCCAAATCACTTGAGACGCGATTCTATCTTTTTCACAATAGGAGCTACTCCAACTCTCTCTTATATTTTCATTACTTATTCTATCCAATCGTGTATGACCACTCATTCATCTCAACATCTTCATCTTATTGTCACACTTAATTTATATTCGTGCTCTCTTTGAGCTGTCCAACACCTTTTACCATAAAGCATGACCGGTCTGATAAGACATTAATTATATAAAGTATTTAAAATATTTTTTATTTTAATAAATAATATATACTATTTCTAAATTTATTCCAAAAATACATGTTAAGTATAAGGTTGGACACGCTGACAAGCGATGATATTTAGGTATGTCCAAGCATGTCCGGAGAAGAATTTTTTATTTTCTATTAAGACACGGTTGGACACAGTAGACATGTGTGTTAGACGAGTGTCGATGAGTCTCGTATCCGAAATGTGTCTGACACGAGGATACAATAATTCAGCAAAGTGTCTGTATTTCATAGGTTAGCACTTAATGATTTAATTAGGCGTAGTTGAGTGAAGCTTGGTGGTGATTTAGAAGTATGAGCTAAGGTGGAGTTTATGTAGTTTCTTCTTTTTAAGTTGGATTAGCATTTAAAAATTTATTTGGCTAGACTTGACGTGAGCTGAACTTGGTTTAAGCTCTAGAATTCTAGATGAATTAGGGTTGTAATTTGTTAGAGTTGGTGTCTATAATTTGATTGATTATAGTAAAAATTAAGATTCTAAATGAATTATTAGCTAGGACTTTTTAAATTAAAATTTTAGATGAATTAGGGTTGTAATTTATTATACTTAAAGACTAAGGTCCAGTTTGGGTAAATAACTTAAATAAGTTATTTTGGAAAAAGAGCTTAAAGCATAATGACTTTTATTAATAGTAGCTTATAAATAAGTTATTTTGTATTTGAATTTTTAGTTATAAAAGTACTTATTTTGAAGTTGTAGTGTTTGGATAAATAACTCAAAAAATAATTTTTTTTTTTACAAAAGAGGATGAATATTAAAATAACGATAATACAAATATTTTTCAATATTGAATGTTGATTTTACCTAATCTAATCACTAATATTGTGTATGATATGGTAGGTGAAAATAAAAAATAACTATAAAATGTGTCAATGTATATTTTGTTGTTGTTTTTTATTTTACTCCTATTAGAACTCCCTTCTCCTTTATTGAGATCAAGAACTTGCTATAATTAACTATGAAAATAATAGCAAGCTATAAAATCACATGTGAAAAAAATAAAATTAAAACTAAAATTTCATACCACAGTTAAATACAAATTTAATAATAAAAAATAGAGTGATAAAATGATAAAAAAAATACTTAGAAGGAATATATGCAGTAGGTTGTTCTTCAGATTCAATATTGTCTGAAAATGAAAATGGTGGTAGAGGATCAATACTTTCATCAGATGAATCATTACGTGAAAATGATGGTGAGGTTTGGAACATTGCATGAGAATGATGGTGGAATGATGGTGGAAGACCAATACTTCTAGCAGACCTTGAATGAAAATAGTGGTGAAGAGTCAATGTTTTTCACAGAGTAGATTTTTTTTTGTTTTGAAATTAATTTAAAAAAAAAGTGGTAGAATGACTTATCAAAAAGCCAAGAAGTCATATATTTCTACTTCTTCAAAAAGCTGTAAATTAACTTTTCGAAAAGTTAAAAGCTTTTTTTAAGATGGTGCCAAACACGCAGATTATGACTTTTCATAATCCAAAAGTCAAAAAAAGTAGCTTCTGCTACTTCCCAAACGGACTCTAAATCAGGATATATAACCGCATTTTCATCTTCTCTTATTTTTATTACTATCCTGTCGATACAACACAAAATAAAAAAATAATCTCCTAATTTATTGAATTACTGCACTAATAATTTTAAAATATTTTTTGTTTTGTTTTTTATTCAATAGAGAAGGTTAGGAAAATCTTCACCATTAAATTTTTCTTACTTAAAAAATTTCTTTTGAGACAGATTGATTTATTTATAAAGGAGATTAATTTATCATTTAATTATAATTTTAGATTTAATTGTGTTATAATAAAATTTATTAGAGATGTATTAGTTAATATATATTAAAAAATATTAAAAATAATAATAAAGGAATCAATTTGTTGACAAAATAATTTTAACATACTTTTTAAACAATAAAATTTTATTAAAGACCAAACATTATTCATCCAAAATTTATTAGAGATCAATTAAGTTTTTATTAATACTAAATTGATCTCTTATATTTGGGCGTAATTCTGTTTTAATCTTTAAGGTTTAAAATGTTCTATTTGAATATAAAAAAATTTCATTTAGTTTCAATGTAGTCCCACCGTGCCGTTAAAGTTAAATAATTAACGAAATATCCTACATGACATCATTACAAGAACAAGGTCGATAATTTGGGGATAAGTACAAGCTCTATAGGCACAAAATCAACTGTAAATGCATCAATATATTTATTTATCATTTTTTTTACAATTTAAATGAAATATTTTCTATAGAACTAAGAAGAATGATAAATAAATGTATTAATGCATCTATGATTGATTATGTACCTTTGGAGCTTGTACTTATTCTCCAAATTATTGATTTTATTCTTGTACTGCTGTCATGTAAGATATTTTGTTAATTATTTAACTTTGACTTCACGATGGGACTATATTAAAGCTAAATGAAACTTTTTTATATTTAAATAAAACACTTTAAACCTTAAAGATCAAAACAAAATTACGCCAAAATGTAAAGAACCAATTTAATACTTTTCTAATAAATATTTAATATAATAGAGAGATCATCTTCAAATAAATTTTATTAAGACAAACAAATTTTTAAAATGTATATAAATTTGTTTAAAGATATTATTTGTATATTAAAATTAACTATTCAAATTAGTTATTATATATTTGTAGATAAATATATATAGTTTAATTTATTTTTAATATATATTTTGTATTAATAATTAATTTTAATATATATATATATAATATGGTTAAAATTTGTTAAAGGATAAAACATTAAATCTAATTTATTTTTTATAAAATTAGAAATACGACTTGAAACCGTAACTCCTAAATAGGTATGAATTGACACGTAAAATCTAATCCTTATCGAGTACTATTTTGATTTTTTAATCGGAAGATTCATAACCACTTATGTTACAAACGATCCTTTCTCTTTGTGTTATTATCCTCATTACTCTTGAAAATCTAAAAGTAAAAAAAAAGAAAAGCTACTTTAAGAAAGCACCACTTTAAATTATTTAACAAGCCACCATATCTGACTGAAATCAAAGTGTTACCCCACATAAACATGACATTCGTCCCTTTCTCTTCCCACCACACATTCTCCCACTCCCCACCCAAACAAAAACTACTGCACACTCTCACTCTCACCCTCCCTCCTCTCACTACCAATGGCAGATTCCACAACAACCCCCACATGGCACCAACTCTTGGGAAGCAACAACTGGGAGAATCTCCTTGACCCCCTCCACCCTCACCTCCTCAACCTCATCCTCCGCTGCGGCGACTTCATCCAAGCCACCTATGACGCCTTCAACAACGACAAAAACTCCCCCTACTGCGGCTCCAGCCGTTACGGGAAGCCCTCTTTCTTCAAGAAAGTCATGTTTGATGATCTCGAAAGTTACACTGTCGCGTGCTTTCTGTACGGCACCGCGCGCGTGTCCGTCCCCGAAGCGCTTCTTCTGCACTCCCTTTCACGTGAGGCGTGGGACCGCGAGTCCAACTGGATCGGGTACATAGCTGTGACGACTGATGAGGTCAGCAAGAAGTTGAACCGGCGTGAGATCTATGTTGTGTGGCGCGGCACCACCCGGGACTTTGAGTGGATTGATGTGTTTGGAGCTGCTCCTGAATCTGCAACCGGCTTGTTGAATGCTAAGAGTTTAAGGTATTTATTATATTTTTGCATATATATGTGGATTGGGCTTGAAATGGTCATAAATGCTTAAAATTGCAATAGTAATTTATAATTGGGTATTTTTTGTTTAAAGAAAAAGTTAAATAAAGAAACGGAAGGATCGTTTGACTTTGATTTTTTTTTTTTTAAATATGATGATGCAAAAAGTCATTTGATGGAAAAGAACTTGCATGAATAAGGGTGGGTTTGAAAACTTCATGGCTATTTTTCCCTGTGAACGTGCCGTTTACAGAAAATAATTAGGATAAGCTTAAGACTAGCAATTTTATTAAATTTTAGGCGGTATGTAACTAGTAAAAAAAAATAAATCGTTGGATAAAATCTTAAATATCATTAAAATTATCATTAATAATTATTTGATGGCTACAAATCACAAAAATTACTGGCCTAGCACTCTTCAAACAATAATTCTTAAGCTTATGCGATTATTAACTAGCATTTAGTCATTGACTTTAGGTGAAAACTCAAAACTCAAGTGCAGTAGTGATAATTGAGAATTCTTAGATGAGTTGATTGATTTAACTAAATTTTTATTTAATAGTTGTCCTTAGATGAATTGATTGATTAACTAAATTTTTATTTAATAGTTATCTGTTATCAATTTTATATAAAATTGACTGAATTTTTATCTTTATTTTAAATTTTTATTTTTTTTCTATCAATTTTATTCTTTATATATATTATTATTTTATTGATAAAATTCTTATTATTTTCTTATATAAGCTCTTTTTTATTATTTATTATTTTTATTTTTTGTTATTTTTTTATTTTAATATTGTATAATTTTATAATTATAGTTTTTGAATATTATATTATTATTATTTTTTATAATATAATTTATTAACTCCATTAGATAAAATAAATTAAAAAAATTAACCATAAATAATAATAATAATAATAATAATAATAATAATTTATAGCATATTAAGAAAAGTACAAAAAATACTAAAAATAATACTATATAAAAAACATACTAAAAAGTTATAAAAAATTAAATATATTTAAAAAAATAATATTATAATTTAATATCATATCTTTTTTAATAATTATTTATCTAAAAATAATTTTAATTGATATTATCTAAATAATATTTATTTTTTAAAATTAATTTCAGTATAGAATTATCAAATATAAATTATATTGATATAAATTTATTTTTATTCAAAATTAATTTTATAAAATTAATTTAATTCAAACTCCCTTTTAACAAAGGCAAATTTAAATAGGCAAATACACACTAAGAAGTTTATTTCTAATAAAATAATTTTTCTTTTCTTTTCGGTTTTCTATTTTATTTTTGGGTTATAAGAGGAAAGGAATTTCTGATAAAGACTCTTTTAGGTAAGCAAAAATATTCTGTTCTGCAATTCGGTATTGAATATGCAGGGCGGCTTTAGTTCCATACTTCCATGGAAATATTTGTAGTAATAGTTTTGGCATTTTCTTTGGTGTCTTAATCGTTTTGGTATAAATACAATGTATGTCCTCAACTAAGTTATTATTTATTATTTATATAAAATGCGTATTAAAATATAAAATATATATTTAAAATATGTAAAGAATAATGTTATTTTACACTAAAAATAATAGTATTATTTTTATATTAGCCTTATTATTTTCAAACTCGCTCATTTTTTATTTATCATATATTTTTTTTGTTTTTAAATGTAAAAAATGTGATACCAATTTTAATATGTAAATAACAATTTTGTAAAACAAACGCACATATCATACTATTACTGGCTTATTATATATATCCTTTGAATTAGGTGTCCTATTCTAAATAAAAAAAATTTGTTGAATAGATTAAATTCTACAAAAGAATTTAGATATTGACAAATTTAGACTAAAGATCTGATAGATACCAAACTGTATTCACAGTTTCATTTGATCAATATGAAACAATAATTAAAATTTATTTTAATTATTTAATTTAATATTTATAATTTTATGTTTATCATATTTATAATTATATATTTATTATATTTAATATTATTTAACTATTTTAATAATAATTAAAAATATAAAATAAAATTTGTTTCTTATTATTTCTGATAAAAAAATATATGAGAAAATATAGGAAAATAACGTTTTTTTTATGAAAAACGTAAATAATAAATTAAAAAAATTTTAATTTTAAATTAATAAGGTTTGTTTATGTTTATTGAGTTTAGGACATAACCCATTTTTCACCGTCTATCTAGCAAAATTGAAAAATATATATGAAACATCCCAGTTGCAACTTGCAAGCACATAAATAATTGAACATAACTTTAATTTATTTTATTTAATTTTATTCCCATGTGTATCAATTCGATCAATCTAATCAATAACCGAAGAAAGTCTGGCAAATTAATTAATGCAGAAACTTGGACAAAGCCAAAGACGGAGACGGCAGTAGCAGTAGCGACAGCGAGGAAGACGACGACGTCCCCAAAGTAATGAAGGGTTGGCTAACAATCTACACCTCCGAAGATCCAAAATCTCCATTCACAAAACTAAGCGCAAGGACACAAGTCTTAACCAAAGTGAAAGCCTTGTTGAAACTCTACAAAGACGAGAACCCTAGCGTGGTCCTGGTAGGGCACAGCCTAGGTGCATCCTTATCCATCGTGAGCGCTTTCGACCTCGTTGAAAACGGCATCACCGACGTCCCCGTCGCCGCTTTCGTCTTTGGTTCACCCCAAATTGGGAACAAGGCATTCAACGAGAGAGTGAAGAGTTTCAATAACTTGAGGGTTCTTCACGTGAGAAACGTGATTGACGTAATTCCTCATTACCCAGGGAGGCTGCTAGGGTACGAATATACTGGCGTGGAGCTCGAGATCGATACGCGAAAATCGCCGAATCTGAAGGACTCGAAGAACCCTAGCGACTGGCATAACCTGCAGGCAATGCTGCATGTGGTGGCGGGGTGGAATGGGAAGCATGGTGAGTTTAAGTTGAGAGTGAAGAGAAGCTTGGCTCTTGTGAACAAGTCTTGTGAGTTCTTGAAGGATGAGTACCGCGTGCCTGGGTTATGGTGGGTTGAGAAGAATAAAGGGATGGTGAAAAGGGACGATGGTGAGTGGGTCCTGGATGCCCCAGAAGAGGAGGACATGCCTGTGCCTGAAGATTATGATTGAATGGGAAAAAGAAAGAGAGATAAAAAAAAACTGAAGTGTATGTACTAATTTTGTTTTGTAAATGAGCACTTGTGAGTTTGAAATAAAGAGTATGTATGTGTTGATTTAGTAAATACAAATTGAGAAATTCTCCACCTACAAGTCATACAAGTCATTTATTTTTTCTTCTTTTTCTTTTTTCATGCCTTCTCTTTTTCTTCTCATTCTTCTTTTTTTTTTCGTGCTTCTGATCTTCTTCTTCTTCCTCTTCGTTTTTGAAGTGTTTCTCCTCGTTCTTCTTGACTGCACATTTTTCATCTTCTTCCTCCTCATCTTCTACACCTTCTTCTTCTTCTTCTTCTTACTGCACGTTCTTCTTCCTCTTCTTCTTCTTCTTTTCTTTCGTTTCTTGCATTCTCTTTCTCCTTCTTTATTTACGTGCTTTTTTCTCTATTTTCTTTCTTTGTTATTCTCGATTTCCATTTTTTTTGACATCAAGCTCTGAAATCGTTTTTGAAGAAGAAGAAGTAGTAGAAGATGAGGAGGAGAAAGAGAAAGAGTTTTGAATTATGCATAAGGTGTATTTCAACGAATTTTAGGTGTATTTCTTAAATCATTTGGGTGTATTTTCGTAATCCTTTGGGTGTATTTCTGTAATCCTTTGGGTGTATTTCTATAATCGTTTGGGTGAATTCCTGTAACCGTTTGAGTATATTTCTGTAATTGTTTGGGTGCATTTCTGTAATCGTTTGGGTGTGTTTCTGAAGTTCCATTATCTTCAAAACGATTTCAAAGCTTGATTTCAGAAACCATGAAAATCGAAAAAAAAAACGAAGTAAGAATACTAGTGATAAATGCAGATAAAACAACGAATGAAAAGGTAAAGAGAGAACGCACGAAGGAGATCAAATTTGGTAAGAAACTCGTTTTCATGGAGGAAGGAGAAGAAGAAGGAGAAGAAGAAGGAGAAAAAGAAGGAAGAGGAGGAGGAGAAGGAGAAACGCGAAGCACGTCATAGAAATCATATTTGGGTAAGCGTGCTTTTTGTTAAATTTCTCCCAACTTATATGACTTGTAAACCAAATGACTTGTAAACCAAATGACTTGTATATGTAGCACTCCTCGTACAAATAATAATATGCTGAAAATGTTAGAGGACAACATTTTTATTGAAAAGAAAATAGAAAATTAATTGGTGTTAATTTAAATGTAAAAAAAAAAAACAATTTTGTTAGGTAAACAATGGAGATAGTGAACAATGTGAATAATAGATTCAAATTTTGGCTCATCAAAGACAAAAATAAATTTGCATAGAATAAATCATAAATTTACGACGAATTAGTTTTTGACTTGTTGATTGGGGGATACTGTGAAAAACTAAAAAAAAAAAATCATAATCTAAAATGTCAAAACATTTCTTTTAATATATGTCTATAGTTTTTCTTTAACTATTTTTTTTTAATAAACAACCACTGTTTGTGTAATCAAAATGACAAAATAAATCATAATCCAAAATGTGATAACATTATTTGTCGTCGTCGTATGTTACTTCAAAAACTAATTGTGTGTCACAAAATAGTTAACTGAATTAGATATAATCCCTCTTTGAATTATATTAATTTGACTAATTGGCGTGGATATGGTGGTCCTAATAACATGCTGTGCTATGGATAGGGTGTTCTATTTTATAAGTCGTGAATCAACTTTTTTCCTTCAATTTTTCCTTTTATCTGGGTTGAATCTTGTTGAGTTTAAAAAAAGATTTTATTATGAAAAAGTATAGGACATCTCCCCTACAAGTCAACATAAATTAACTCTATTATACTTTAAATTTTATAAATAAATAAAAATTTAAAAATTAAAATTCAAAATTTTAAAAAATTCTATCTACATTTATTAATGATAATCACATTTATAGTATATAATAAAAACAATCCATAAAAAATCTAATTTCTTTCTATTCACTTGGAAACAGTCAAATCTCTCCCTCCACAAAGTTATCGTCTCCACACAGTTTTCGGCGTCCCCTACCAACCTCGCTGCGTCTTTCGTCACGCTGCACAGCGTCTTTCCGCATCCCGCCATTGTCCTTTTTCGTTGGACATAGCCGCCTCCATTGCTATGGATTATAATTCCGACACATCTGCACCGCTAAACACCATCGCGGCTTCCATCCGTTGCACCAGACAGTGCAGAATTTGCACCCTACGGCTCTATCCATCCCGACGCAGCCACCGCCAGATCCCCATTCGCGATGAGCGATCAACTACTTCGATCTATGGCGACTCTTCCACTCGCGATGCTCGACCTCTATGGCTTTCTCCTCGCAACGCGCCACTGTGAGTCCCACCGTCCACGCAATGCTGTCCAAGACGTCGTCGCCGGCCACCCTGCGACTCTTTTTCTTCTCCTCCTATATATTTGGTTTTGAATAATTCTTTTAAGTAGTTTTTATGTTTCTTTTTTTTTTAATTTCGGATGATTCTTTTTATTAGTTTTGAATGATTCTTTTTCCTATGTTCTATATGTTTTTTCTTAGGATTTGAATGATTCTTTTTATTAGTTTTGGATGATTCTTTTTCCTATATTTTGTATATTTTTTTCTTAAGATTTGAATGATTCATCTTATGTTTTGGTATATTTTTGGAGTTTTGAAATTTTTTTTGGAAAGAACAATTAGAATTTGCGTAATAAATGGTAAAAGGTGAATTAGAATAAGAAGAGGTAATTAATAATAATTAATTTTATATTTTTAAAAAAATGAAATTTAAATAATCATTAATTAATGACAATTAATTAGTATAAATTATAGTTAAAAAATACTTGTTGGCGTATTATTGATTAGACTCCTGTTGATTTTCTAGCGGAATTGTTTTATTATTTATTGTAATGTCAAATATTTAATTAATTGATTGTGGCCATTAAATTTAATTTGTGATTTAATTAAATGTGCTGTAAAATTTCAAGACCGTTAATGCTTTTAATGCTCATTTGGTTATCTTTAGAAAGTATCAACCATCAAAATAAGATATGAGAATAATATGAAAGAGATTGTTGCTGTCAATAAAAAAATCATCATGACAATTATGAGAATGGATTAACAAGCAACGGATAGTTGAGCATCATAAATTAAAATTTGATATAAGAAGATGAGCTTTCAAGGAAAGTAAGGAGAAAATTAAAAAATCATACGCTGCACGATGAGTGTCATTTATTTTTATTTTTATTTCAATTTGAGATATTCAGTATTTTTTTTAGTCTTTCTAGTAAATAAAAAAGCTTATGATTCGATGAGAGATTATTTAAAAAAGCTTATGAGTGAAATGCGATAAATTAAGAAGAAAAACCTAAAACAGTTTTAAGATTAAGTTTGAGTCTTTGTCAATAGTTTTTGTTTGGTCTTAGCGCTTGCTTGAAGTTTAGAATTGTAGCTTTGTTTATCTTGACGTAGAACCGGTTTGATTCGTTTGTCTTGGTTTTGAAATTGGTGTTTGTAATTGATAAACTCTAATTTTGTGTTGAATTTAGGAGATTTTATCAACTTATCTCATATTTATTCAATGAAATAGCATATTTTGTAATTTTTTCTAAATTTATGTTTAAGAGTAAAAACATGTTTTTTAGGCCTTAAAATTGCTAATTTTAATTCACTTTAATTCCATTCGATGCCTTGATATGTTTGTTGAGTGATTTCAGGCTTATAAGGCAAGGATTAGATGGAAGAGGTGAAGAGAAAAGCATGCAAAGTGGAGAATTCATGAAGAAATGAGAATTTGCTGAACTCAAGGCCACGCGCAAGCGTCACCCACGCGTACGCGTGAGAAGAAAATTTGTCAGCGACGCGTGTAATACCCTACCACACAGAGCTTTACACCTAAGATGTAAAACAGAGGTGACGAGGTGCTACGACCTTTAAAATAAAATATATAATAATACATAACAAAGGATAAAATATATTAGGAGCCTTGAAAAATGGGTAAAACAAAATTCGTAAAATAAAAAAAACGCAACGCTCAAGAAACGGAATTCCTTGTGTGCTAAGAAACCTAGTGGTTATAGATATGATAGAGCGAAAGAGGAAAAGAAGGCCAATAATACAGCATATCTAGCTCCTGACTCAGCCTGCGAAGCCAAGGCTAACCGGAGAATATTTACATATATATACATAAGTATCCCAAACACCCAAAATACATAAAAAGGACCCTATCTCTCCTGTAACCTCTATGAGGAGCAAGATAATTAAGTATCTTGGAGAGTTAGTTAAGCGTGCGCGCGCACGTGTGTGTATATATATATATATAGGAAACCCAAATACACCCAGGTGCTACTCCGCTTCAAAGATCCAGATGCCTAGCGAGGAGCCTCTCGACCTGCATTTGAAAACAACAACACAATATGGGATGAGAACCGGAGGTTCTCAGCATGGTAAAGGTGCCACGCGCATAATAAATAAGGTCCTGGGAATGCCAGACGCAATCCTAGAACTCCGTCATACAATTGTAAAACTTAATTTCTAAACAGAAGCCATAAATAGGGTAGGTATACTAAACCTGCCTAAACTCACTCAATCTTAAACCTAACCTAACATCAAACCATTTTACCCTTCCTCCGTTCCTCCGTCATCCGTAATTCAGCAAAGACAAGCAACCAGACAGAAATACGCACAAGTAATAGGCAGGTAGTGCAAGTAGCAAGTATAGCAGGTAGCAGGATGTATACATACAGTTAGGCAAACTTAGGAAATGCATAGCAATCAAAACAAACAAATGCACATGAGGCATGCCTGTCCTATGGCTGATGGGGCCCATCTGTCGGTTATCCAGCCAACCCGACAAGTCCGAAAACCTTAGACTATCCCCATCGCGCATCCCCAAGAGTCTATACATAGAGTTCACATTCATTTATCATATAATCACTCAATGGGGGTTATCCATACCCGGGAATTTATACGTGCCCGGTCACCCTTACGACGTAGGGTCAACAGAGTATCGAGATTCAACCTGGAACACGTGGTGGTGAGCCACAGTTCTGTTATCCAGGGAAACTCGTATCTCAGATATCATTCATAAGCCATTCCATATTTATAATCAATATATCATCATTTATCAAGCATTGGCATTAAACTCCTTTAATACTCTTATCTTCTTCAGATATGCCATCATTTACCTCTTACTTCACCCTCAAGTTATCCTATTTTCCTAGCTTCGCTTATCCACTAGACTTAGAACTACACTTTAAGCCTAAAAAGGAAGAAAATCGAGGTTTAGAACTAGAAGTGAAAATTTGGCTTAAAATAGTCAAACCGGTTTTTGTAGCAGACAGCATCCACGCGTACGCGTGAGTCATGCGTACGCGTGAATATGCACACATGCGTACGCATGCTTCTCGCGCATGCGTCACCAAAATTCCACACCACGCGTACGCGTGGGTGGGCATTTTTTAAAAAAAAATGGGCAGAATTTCCAGAAAGCTGCTATAAACCAGTTTTCAACACCTGTATCACAGTTTTATATACCAAATTTCCGTCGTCCATAACTTTCTCTACAAAATTCTTTTTTTCTCAAACTTTATATCAATATCAAGCTTATTAAACACACTTTAATTTAGAATAAACCTCATTTGTATTCAAAATTTAAATAGCAAGTTATGGACTATCAAAGTTCATTAAAAATCACTTTTTACCAAATTTTGTCAAACCTCATTTTCTTACCAAAACTACATTCCTTACCAATATAACCTGCACATTTAGCACACAACAACTCCATCTCATTGAGACTATCTTCCAACACTTAAATATCCACATCAATTCATAAAACTCATATATTATTCAACAATCCACCTCTTTCAACCATAATCTTCTATTTCAAAAATTCATTAACCCATTCCCTTCAGTCATACATAGCCAATCATAAATCAACTTCAACCAATTAAACAAGCCATAACTATCAATTCCATTAACATATACCAACATCAAGCCATCATTAATAAGTCCAAGAATACATACTCAACAATACCAACCATTCATGCTCATAAATTCCAACACAAGCTCAATTTCAATAACACATATTCAATAACTTCAACTACTCATGCTCATAAATCCTAATTCAAACTCAATCATAAATCTATCCAATGTCATCATGAAGCTAATCATTTAGTGCATCTAACCTTTTTAACTTAACCTATGATTCTCTAGCCTAAGTTTTCACAACACCTTAAATATTAAACGCGCGAAACCTAAACCATATCTTGGCCGATTCACCGCTCAACCCGGAACACTTTTAATTTCACTTTTCTTCAAGCCTTTGGGGTTCCAACACTACCAAGCTCAGATTTCCAGCCTCACAACTCTACTTCCAAGCTTCCAAAATCACCAACAAGCTTCAACAAGCATCAACATTCACATACACACTACCTAAACCACAATTACCACATCCAAACATAACAAATCAATACCCAAATGCCTAAATTCAGAAATTTCATTAGGGTTTGAGATCTCTTATCTTTACCCACTGATCCTTGAGCAATACCCACAAGAAATCAAGTCTAGTGGACCCTTAAAACATGAAAATCATCAAGGAATTGAGTTCCTCAAACCTTAAACCCGAAATTCATATACCAGCAGAAATGGAGCTAGGCAAATGTGATTTACTTACTATTTTGTTTAGATAGAATTGAAGAGCTCGACAAGTCCGACGCGTGGCCGCAAACGGCTCGTCTATCGGAACTCCGGATCAAAAGTTATCAAGGTCTGAAGATGATGTTAGGATTTGCTCCTTCTTCTCCCCTCCCATTAGGGGTGGCAGGAGTACCCGAACCCGCGGGTACTCGACCCGCCCCAATCCGGTCGGGACGGGTTTTGATCGGGGCGGGGCGGGGTCAGGGTCAGGCTAAACCCGCCCCAGAGTATATATATATATATATATATATATAATTTAAAGTTTTAGGGTTCTTTATCCTCACAGCCACTGAGCCACTATCCTCATACTCATTTACGCGTCCCTTCAGCCCCAACCCTAGTAGAGAAGAGGGAAGGAAAGTCACTTCCTCTTCTCCCCAGACCCCAGTGAACCTCAGATCTGGTCACCTTCACAGCTTCACTGCGCCGTCGAGCCTTCCGCCGAGCTTGTCGCCGTCACTGCGCTGCCATCCTGCCGAGCCGAGTCACTGCCGCTGCGGTGTCGTCTTGTTGACGCCGTGTTGCTGCGCTGCTGAACACTCGAACCTACTCATCGTTGCTACACTACCGAAGCTACTAAGTACTGAACCAGTGAACCCCTTTTTCTCACCATCTTCCTCCACACGTAAGTTCCCCTGTCTCTGCGCTGCCCTCTTAGATAATATTTTTTCAGGGCTCTGAAATGTCCATATCCTGCTTCTTGGTTATAAAAATTTGAAGTTAGAAACATTGGCATCAAGGTATCTATTCCATTGGCTACTGATATGGTAATTTCTTTTATTTAGATTTATCATGTTGTCCATAAAATGTGGAGCATGCAGACAATTTGCATAAGAGGAAGATTGATTAAGAATTTTAATCTTGTCTATCTTGTCAAGCAAGAGCTTAAAAGAATTTAAATTGCATTCTTTTAAGGGGTACTGTTGAATTGCATTGCTTAAAACTATAGTTCCAATGATTGGTACTGGTTTTTCATCTTTTGTATGAATGCTGGTTTTTTTAACTTATCATTTAAGATGATTTGTGCATGCTGTTGCTAACTTGATAACTTTTTCTTTCATTGCATTCTAGTGTACTTATTTTATTCATTACTTTATTTATTTATTAATCTAAATGGCTCAAAATTGAGGATGGCATACTAAGAATCTATATTACCTCCATTGGACATCAAAGCTTTTATGTTGTTCTGCCTAGCTTTTCTTTAACTTTATTCTCATTAAATTAATGTGCTGCTTCGGGTATATTTAAAACATGGACATAGATTTGTAAATAATTGAATTTGATTTGCTTCAGAGTCTGATATCTTAGTCAAGCTAATCTGTATTTTCGGTTATGTTAAAAGTAAATATCTGCTATTAATCAAGATGATAATTATTTACAGTTTTAGAAGCAATACTGAATGTGCTGTTCTTCTATAGATTTACTAAATTGTATTTAGTATTTAAACTTTTATAATATAATGTGGTTGATATCTCTCTACAATTGTTTTGATATATATGTCCCGGTGTAGCTGTTATCTAGTGAACTATCTTATGCTTAAAGTCCATACTCCAATTATTTGAACTTTTGTGCTGTTTACCATCTCTTTTGATTTTTAGGTTTAAATCTTGATCTTCAAACCTTTAATGATGATGAAGATGTGGAAAGTGATCAAGAATGAGAATTGAAGACTTTTTAATATTTTAATGATGTAATTTCTTTATATTTATATTTTAATTTAGTTATTTGACATTGTATGAACTTTTTTAAATTTCATGTTATTTGACATTGTATGAATCTTATGTTTGTATTTTAATTTAGTTATGAATTTTAAGTTTGTATCTTAATTTATATATGAATGTGTAATAATTAAAATGTCATTTAATTTTTATAGGGATGGGTAGGGGTGGAGTGGGTACCCGTGGGGGCGGGTTAGGGTAGAGTAGCCTACTACCCGCGGATAGGGGTGGGGCGGGTAGTAGTGGAATGCAAGGAGGGCAGGGCGGGGTCGGGTAGGGCAAAAACCCGCCCCTACCCGCCCCACTGCCACCCCTACCTCCCATGGCTGCATTCAGCCTGTTTGATGATTAAGAGAGGAGAGAAGGGGTTCTTTTAAGTGTTTTATGCTGAGTTGGGTTGGGCCTTGGGCCCATTTTGGATCTGGTTCAACCGGTTCGGCCAGTTTGACCCAATCTCGAGCCAAATTCTTTAAAATTAGTGTCAAAATTCTCGTTTTAATTTTCTCTCTCATATTAAACCATAAAAATCTGATTTCTCACTTTCTAGAATATATTTTAATTTATGGGTTAATTAACCATTAATTAACCGGATTTTACAACGCGCACGCGTCGACCATACGCACGCGTGATGCTAGTCACGTAACCTCATTAAAGTGAATACGCTGGGGATGATTTCTGAACTTTTCAGGCCCAAGTCCAACTTATTTCTGAGGCTATTTGATGCAGAATTCAAGGGAGAACAAGGGGGGGGGGAATTAGTGTAGCTTAGGATCATGCTTTAGGTAGTTTTTAGAGAGAGAAGCTCCATCTTCTCTTTAGAATTAGGGTAGATTTAGGTCAAACTCTCTTAGATCTAGGTTTTAATTCTTGTTTTTATCTAGTTTTCATTACAATTTCTTGTTCTACATCTTTGTTCTTTTAGTTTACATTGTTAATTTCTCTTTTTAGTTTATGAGCACTCTTGTTACTCTCAATTTCTTTTAATGCAATTTTATGTTTGATGTTCTTTTAGGCCCAATTTGGGTAAACAACTTAATTAAGCTACTTTTAAAAAAATAACTTAAACAATAAACGATTAAATTAAAAGTAGCTTATAAATAAGTTATTTTGTGTTTGGATTTTTAGTTCTAAAAGTGTTTATTTTATAGAAATGTGATAAAAAGTAATAGTATTATGAGAGAAGTTATTTTTTTTAACTTCTCTATAAGTTCCTAAATAGCTTCTTAGAAAGCTGTAATTTGGTTTTAAAAATCGCACCAGACATTAATACTACTACTTTTCATAAGTCAAAAGCTCAAAAAAGTTACTTTTAAAGCTTCCCAAATGGACCCTTAATGCTTGTTTGAGTTGTTATTGTTATTTTCTTGCATTGGGTAGTAGTAGAATTTATATTTCTTACAATTTTACCATACTTTTCTTTTATTCCTTCCAAGTATTTTTCAAAATGCTTGGTTGGATTTTAGAGTAGATTTTGAACATTCTTGGCTTGGAAAGAGAGATTAGGTGTTCTTGATTCATTAATACCCAACTTATGTTGGTGATCTAGAGTGATGATTAGTTAATATTGTTTTCATTAACACTAATCTTTTGCTAATTCAATTAGTAAGTTGATTAGAACTTTTGGATTGAGATTAACTAGTCTTATTTGGCTTTCTTCGAATGTTGGAGATAACATTATACCTTCTCCCGTTGGAGATAACTTAATAGGATTAACTCTTGATAATTATCGTATTATGACTAATGACTAGGATAAAAAATCTCAATTCTTAATCCTTGCCATGAATGCCTCTTTTTAGTAGTTGTTATCTTTAATTGTTTGCTTAATCTTCTTGCCATTTAAATTCTTGCATCTTTATCAACCCGACCCCAATGAAACTTATAACCAATAATTGAGCACTCGATTGTAATTTCTAGGGAGAACGACCTGAGACTAATACTCTCGGTTATTTTTATTGGGTTGAACTTGTGACAACCAAAATTGAACTCTGATTGTGAGGGTTATTTATCGGTTTGGACTATACTAGCAACAGAACTATTTTGTGTGAAATTTCTTACCGACATATATCCACACATCATTAATCTTAGAATTGATATAGTGAAATTCCATCATTACTATGGTGGAGATTCGATGAAGACGTTATTGCACTTCGAGGATGAACCAAGGTTTTGAAAACCAGTTCGAATCGGTCAGCCGAACCAGTCAAATCGTGGACTGATGTAAAATACGGTTCGAATAGAAGCCAAAACTGGAAGTTTGAGAAATTGGAGTTAGATCGTCGAACCGGCCAGGAACCGGTTGGTCGATCCGAACCGGGACCTGGCTGGTTTTTTGAATTTTTTCAAAAATAGTGCCGTATGGAACCAAGGAACCCTAACCTAACCATTACCCATCCACAAAGGCAAAGCCAAAACATGCATCTCCCATCACTCCCTTCCACCTCGAGCTTCTCCTTTCTCTCACCGTCATCGAGCTCCTCCCTTACTCCCTCACTTTCGTCCAGCCACTGACTTGCTACCGCCGCCGTCGCAACTTCGAGCTTCGAAGCCACCGTTTTCGCAACTTCCTTCCCCTCTATCGTTCAACCACCATTTGAGCTTCGAAAACATTATTGCCGGTCTTGCCTCCTGCGTCCGTTGCATAGCCACTATCCTACCGGTGCCACTATTCCACCGCATCAGCCACTGTCTTGCCAGCCACTGTCCTCGCCAGCTCTGCTTTGTTCTAGTTTCTAACCTTAGGTATTAATTTTTTTGTAACAATAATTGTTGAATAATTGTTGTTAGTTAACTGTGAACCTTGTTTGTTGTTAGTGGGTTGAATAATTATTGAATAATTGTTGTTAGTTAATCTGTGAACTTGTTACTAGTGGGTTGAATAATTGTTGAATAATTGTTTATTAGTTAATTTGTGAACCTTGCTATTATTACTGAGTTGAATAATTATTGAATAATTTTAAATAATTTTAACTGTTGAGATTACTAGGTTGGAGTGAGTTTCTATGATTTTGTAATTGAATTTTATTGTTATTAGATTGCTAATAATTTTTAGGATTCTGATCTTGAAGGTATTTTTTTTAGGATTCTTAATATGTGGTTTACTGATATTTTGAACTTAATTTGTGATTGTCAATGATGTTCTTGAATTTTGATTATGATATTCTATGATTTTATTGTCTTTAGGTTTATTTTGATTCTATTTTAGCACTTTGTAATTTGACTATGTCAATTTTTTTTATTCTACTTTAATGCAATGTTTTGATTTTTTCTTAATATTATTGTTTTTGTTGTCTACAGTGAATTTGAGGTGTAGCAGGTTTCACCCATGTGATCATCCTATTAAATTAGAATTTGTAAGTATATGCTAGTTTTGTAAAAGGGCTTATTTGGTTTATGTTTCTTTTGTTGAAATTTTTATATTTCTGAAAAATTTATTTGTGAAGATTTTATCATAGTATATGTTACAGCTTATAAATGAAAACCAAATGAGCTTTAACTCTGTTGCATGCTTATTTCTTTCTGTTTGTTTGATTGAAGTGCTTGACTTATGTATTCTTAGGACCGAGTGAACTTATATCAAGACAAATTAGAATGTTTGCTTGATTTAATGTAAGGTGTGACTTTTTTTTAATAATGTGTTGAATGTGTGGGTTTGAAGAGGCTTTTTAATTCAAGAATTCCAGTTTGTATTAGCATTGTCCGACCCTTCCGTTATTTTGTGCATATGTTTTGAATTGAATTTTTCATATTTGTTCAATAAACCAGGTTATATAATCTGTAAGAGAATGCAAACAATGAATTTAGCTATCAATAACATTTTGTTAATATATATATATATATATATATATATATATATATATATATATATAAGTAAATTATAATTATGTTTTTAATGTGTTTATTTATATTTTATTTATTATTTTATTATAAAACGGTTGTTTCGGTTGAACTATAGTCGAACCAATAAACTAGTGAACCAGTAACTAAAGCAGTTTGATGACTGATTCAGTTTTCAGAATCTTGGGTTGAATCAAGATACATGATAGTGTCGTTTTCTCTACTCTTTTATCTTGAATCTTCTGCTGTTGCAAGAGGCAAAATAGAAAAATCTCCTACTTGCCTAGTAACGTGCTTTAATTTGAAAAAGAATGCCTTGACTCAAACCCTCAATTTCTCAAAGCCTATAAAATCTACAATTGTCATCACAGTTTAGGCTCTAGGAGTCAAACTTAACAACTTGGAGAAAAGATCCATGATGACAAACTAAGTCTCTTTTAATCTAATTGAAAGACAATCCTACCACCGTCCAACCTATTTCAATGGAACTAACTATTCTTACTGGTAGGAGAAAATAAAGATCTTCATTCAAGCAATAAATTATAATCTTTGGAAGATCATTATAAATGGACCTGTTCCAACAAAGCTAACACTCGAAGGACAGATCGTTCTGAAGAAAGATGGAGGATGGACAGAAGATGAGAAGAAAAATATGGAATAAAATGCCAAGGTAGTGAATATGATACATTGTTCCATAAGTTTCAAAGGGTGCAAAATAGTCTCCCAATGTAAAATAGCTAAGGAAATATGGGAGAAATTTCAAGTAACTCATGAAGGAACAAACCAGATAAGAGAAACCAGAACTGATATGCTAATAAAAGATTATGAATTATTTTTCATAAAGGAAGAAAAGTCCATAGACAAAATGTTTGAGAGATTCTCAATCATTATCGATAGTCTCAATGCATTAGGAAAACAATTCACTGAAAAGAAATTGGTAAAACAAATTTTAAGAAGTCTCACCAAGTAATGAAAGACAAAAGCTACTACTATACAAGAAGAAAATGATCTTAACAAAATCACTTATGATGAGTTAAGAGGGAAGCTACTAGCATATAAGACTACTCATTTGAGGACAAAAAATAAAAAGAAAAGCGTTGCTTTGAAATCAAAGATTAAAGCCAAATCTGATGATGAATTTTTCAATGATGGCTAGTTCGTATTCTTTACAAAGAGGATGAGAAGGATCTTGAGACACAAAGTCAGAAAACAGGTTCTTCATCATCCAAAGAGGACAAGAAGAAAAATAATAAGCTGAACTGTCACTATTGCAAACAACCATGAAATTTCAAATCCGAATGTCCATTGTTGAGAAGAAACGAAGAAACCAACAAAGGAAAAAGAAGAAAGCTTTGATGGTCTCCTGAGAAGATTTAGAAAATGACTCATCTGAAGATGATAAGAAAGAACAAAGAGTACATATATGTCTTATGGCTAAGGACAAAGAACCCGTTGAAGAGATAAATTATTCTGATTATACTACTGAAGAGTTATATGATATAATTGATGATTTATCTCATAACTCTAGTAAGCTTTTATCTAAATACATTAAGTATAAAAAAGAAAATGAAGGATTGAAATATGAAATATCTTCTTTAATTTACAAGCAAAATTAGATGCATATGATAATACTTCTGTTGTCAATTTGAAAAATAAAAATGTTGTCTTGAAAAAGAAAAATGATGTTTTAAAAACTGAAAATTGAGAGTTTGAAGATGGTATTGCTAAAAATGAAAAATTGAATGGAACCATCAAGTCTTTGAACAATAATTTGTCAAAGTTTGTCCAAGAATCTATTAACCTGGATAAAATATTAGCTAATCATAGATGTATTTTACAAAGAATTGGTTTGGGAGATGTTGAAGGAAGCACTATAATTTTTAAAAATCATTCTCATGAAGCTTTTATTTCATATTATCAAAGCAAAAAATTACCTTTCAATTTTACAAATTCAACAAAGAAAAATGTTTTCTATAGATGTAATAGACCTGGATACACTCATTTTTCAACAAGAAAAAATGTTTGGCAATTACTTCGTCACCCTAAAATATTACTGTCGAAACAACATTTTCAATGGTAACGTCCACGGTAATATTTGGAGGAAAAAAAAGAAATTTTTGGCATGCCACTACCGTTGGATTTACTGGCAGGATGATCTGAAGGTAACAATGTTTAGTAAAATGCTACGTTTTAGGCACACAGAAAATGTTACCGCACGGTAACTCCGACGATAATAATGTCCTAAATGAAAGCGCGAATGTCGTCTCCCTCATTTTGAATTTCACACTCTCTCTCTTTATCTCCACCCTTTTTCTCGCATCACCGCCACCACCTCAGTTCTCTGCCCTCCGGTAGTCGCCACCCCTCTCCGTTACCGTCATCCCTTTACGGATACCCCTCTTTCTTCTCCTTATTCTCCTACCTCTCTCTCTCCCCTTTGCCGTCACCACTATCTATTGTCACCACCATCCTCTACCACAGTAACTTCGCCGACCACCGCTGCAACATCCACGTGTTCCCTTAGTTCTTGCTCTGTTCTTTATTATAGGTTCTTGAACAACTCTTTTCCAATTCTTTTAATTATAGTTTAATGTAGTTTAGGTTTGAGTAGAATTTTAATATTAATTATGAATCAATTTTAAAGTTAGTTCATTTTAGTTTTCTACTTTTAATGAATTTAGGTTGATTAAGTTAGGTTAGATTCAATACATTAGGTTTGGAACAGTTAAAGTGTTTAAAATTGTTTAATTGTGTTAATTATTGCTTTGATGATTGTTTTGCTAAGAAATTATTGCTGAGATTATTAGATAATTTTTTAATTTTAGTTTAATTTAGTTTAGGTTTGAGTAGAATTAGAATTTTAATTTTAAATCAGTTTCAAAGTTAGTTTAGTTTAGTTTTCTAATATTAGTGTATTTAGGTTGATTAAGTTATGTTTGATTTAATACATTAGATTTTGAATGCTTGAAGTGTTTGGAATTGTCTAATTGTGTTAACTGCTGCGTTGATGACTGTTTTGCTGAGAAATTATTACTGAGATTGTTAGATAATTTTTTAATTTTAGTTTAATTTAGTTTAGGTTTGAGTATAATTCGAATTTTACTATTAAATAAGTTTCAATGTTAGTTCAGTTTATTTTTCTAATCTTAGTGTATTTAGGTTGATTAAGTTATGTTTGACTCACCACATTAGATTTTGAATGCTTGAAGAGTTTGGAATTGTCTAATTGTATTAATTGCTGCATTGAGGACTGTTTTGCTGAGAAATTATTGCTGAGATTATTTGATAATTTGATATATGCAGACATGATGACAGGAAGAGGTATTGCAGATCAGGCTGCTGGTCGTGATCGTAGTCGTGGTTGGGGCAGAGAGAGGGTTTCGTTCAGTACCCTAGGACTTTTGGATCCTCTCCTTCTATTCTAACCACCCCGATCACGCTACAGGTTGCGGGTTTAGCGGACCAGCTGCTCATCATGGTCCTTAACCCCAACTACATATCTCCTTCCACGGCGAGGATGCCACTTCCTACCGCTCAGCAGCCTGCATCCACGACGACTCAGCCTCCAGCGACGGATGCCGCTGTGGCTCCGGAGTCCAGCCATAGAAGTGAGGCAGCAACTGACGCCTTTCCACCACCTCCCATCGTACGGTTGTGCATTTGACCTGATGGCGGCATGGGGGTAAGTATCATGTTCAATGCTCACGTATTTCCAGTTTATGGTTATCGTTGAAAGTGCCTGAATTGTTTCTAGTTTAGTTGATTTAGGTTAGAATGCTGGTTATTATTTTCCAGTTTTAATGATTATTGTTCCTATTATTGCTGAAAGTTTTTGAAAATTAATTGTTGTTTAGTGGATTTAGGTTGATTTGGAATGCTGGTTAATGATTTCTAGTTTTAATAATTATTGTTCTTGTTATTGCTGAAAGTTCCTAAAATTGATTCCTGTTTAGTCGATTTAAGTTGATTTGGAATGCTGGTTATTGATTTCTAGTTTTACTGATTATGATTCTTGTTATTGTTGAAAGCTTCTAAAAATTGATTCCTTTTTAGTGAATTTAGGTTAATTTGGAATGCTGGTTAATAATTTTTAGTTTTATTGATTATGATTTCTGTTATTGCTGAAAGTTCCTGAAAATTGATTCTTGTTTAGTGGATTTAGGTTGATTCTTATTTGTAGATTGTTGTTCGGTTTTTGCCAAACCTTAACGCGTGTACTCAGGAGATGACCAATGTCATCAAGATGATGTACGACCAGCCCTAGCCCAGCAACACGAAGATCACCGCTGAGACCAGGCAGCACTGGTTTGAGAAATGGGCGGTAATTACTTTCATTATTTCTCTTTCAAACCTTTTTAGCTAGTTTATATCCTCTATCTTGCTTAACTAATTTTAACATTTCTTTATTGCAGCTGCACTTAATTTCGGATGCTGAGCACGACCTAGCCATCTGGAAGATATTCGACCATCGAATAGGTTGGCGGCTCCAGCAAATGCTAGATGATGTCATCATGAGCGGGACCAGCAGACGGGCTGGCTCCTGCTGGAGGTAAAGAAGGCCCTGTTAGTTCATCAGGAGACGATGCAGGGTTCAGGCATCAGCGTCTCACCAACAGAGCTAACAGTGCATCGGCCAGATCGTCCAAGTATATCGGCGGCTCGACAACCTTTATGAAGACCAAATCCAGGCTAGTATGTAGTTCCTTTAATTTTGTTAATAACTTCGTTATATTCTTTTTGCATATCATTACTAGGCATTCTAATAATTTGTATTTCGAAGTCGTTGGACCGTGAGACCACATTGGCAAAGATGTTCAAGTATACCCACATGCTAAAGGAGAACAAAGCAAGATTTGCTTATCAGCGGTCTTAGGACTATTATATGAGTAAACATACATCTGAATATCTGCTGCTATAAAATTATTAGAAATTAACTTTATATCTGTCTTACTAATGGCAATAACTTGTGTTAATTGCACAGGAGTCCTTCACACATAGACTAAAGGCCGCAACTCAGCAGTCTCAGCAAAGTGTCTTACCAATTAGTTTCCGAGCTGGTTATCCATCGCAAATTCCAATGGTAATTACCATCGAACATAAAATATTTGACGGTAAATATTTACCGGCGAGGGTTATGCTGTCCGATTGTTTTCGACAGAAAATCCGACGGTGAGTTGATTACTGTCGGATTTATTTGACGAATCCGACAGTAAATTCGATAGTACTCAACATTTTTCTTGTAGTGAGTAAAGATTTCAATACTTTCATAGACAATGTTCTTTTAGTTGATAGTTTAACATATAATTTAATTAGTATCAGTCAACTATGTTGAAGGTTTTATAGGCCTTGAGAAAGGGAGAGTTTGAATCAAGGCGCTCTTTTGAAACTTGAAGCGTGTAATAGAATAAGCAGGTCGGTTTAATCTCTTGAAATAATAGAAGATAAAAGAGGAAAGAGTAGAGAGAATAACACCAGCATGTATCCTGGTTCAACCTCAAAGTGCATTGAGGTCTACGTCCATTCTCCACCACAATAATGGCAGAATTTCACTATATCCAATTCAAGATTACAATCACCAATGCCAAGACCAAGACCAAGACCAAGATAAAGACAAATTAAACCAAACCGATTTTATGCCAAGACAAATGAAGCAACAATTTCGAGCTTCAAAAACTAATGCCAATACCAAACAAAAATGCTACGACCAAACAAAAATCCAAGACCAAATTAATCTGAAACTATGTTGGGTTTTCTTCCTATTTTATGACTATTCACTCATAGGCTTTTCAAATAATCTCTCACTGGATCATTAGCCTTTTTTTTACTAGGAAGACTCAAATAAAAACAGAATATATCAAAATTGAAACCAAAGTGAATAAGAAAGGCACGCAACATGTAGTGTTTTGGTTTTTTTCTCCTTGAAGTGCCTTGAGAACTGATTCTTCTTATAGCAAAAGTCTATCTTTCTTAGCCGGCCACTTTCTTCTTAATGACATGATACTTTCTTTTCTATAGGCAGCAGCAAATCTTTCTATATTTTCTTCATATCTTGCTCTTGATAGTTGATTATTTCCGAATATAATCACACTAGTCTTTGCTTTGCTGTCCATGATTGTCTCCTTTTCTATTTGGCAACAACAAATCTTTTTCATATCTTACTCTTGATGGTTGATTCTTTCTAAACATAATCAAATCAACATTAAAACTATTAATGGTCCTGAAACTTTATACACTTTCAATCAATTCAGAAATTAGAATCAATCCTCAATCAATCAACTGAATGTTTGTCATCACAATAAATAACAAAATCTTTTTCCAAACTCAACATATGTAATATAGGCTATTTAGTTTCTTTTAATAATTTTAAATACAAAGTTCTTAATGAAAAAACTAAATCTATTTTATTTATGGCCAAGAGGTGTGATAATGTATATAGTCTCACCATAGATAATTTGAAAAATCAAAATATAAAATATTTCTCTTCTTTATTTGATTTTAAAAAATGGATTTGGCATAAAATGTTGGGACATATAAGCATATTTCAAATTTCAAAATAAATCAAAAGAAATTTAGTTAGAAATCTTCCTAACGTCAAGTTTAACAAATACATTATTTGTGATGCTTGTTAAATGGATAAACAAACAAAATCATCTTTTAAAGCTAAGGAAGAAGTCTCAACTAAAAGAGTTTTGGAACTTTTACATCTTGATATTTTCGGTTCAACTAGAACTCAAAATATAAGTGAAAAATCTTATGGCTTAGTTATTGTGGATGGCTGCATAAGATATGGTTGGATTTTTTTTTTTTGCTCATAAGAATGATGCTTTCAATATTTTTGAAAAAAATTCAGCAAACGAGTTCAAAACGAAAAAGATTGTAAAATTATTTCTGTTAGAAGTGAGCATAGAAAATAATTTGAAAACTATCTTTTTGAAATCTTTTGTAATCAAAATAGAATTTCACACAATTTCTCTTGTCCAAGAATATCTCAACAAAATAGTATTTTAAAAAGGAGAAATAAGAGTCTCTAAGAGACAGCTAGAGTTATGTTATGTGAGAATGAAATTCCTAATTTTTTGTGGGTTGAAGTTGTTAACAGATCTTGTTATATTTTGAACCGAACCATTATCAGAAAATTCTTGAAAAAGTCATCTTATGAGATATGAAAAAGAACTCCTCCTAATTTACATTATATTCATGTATTTGGTTAAAAAATATCTTGTTTTAAACATCAAAGATAATATGAAAAAATATGATTCAAAATCATATAAAGGAATTTTTGTTGGTTATTCGACTTCTAGCAAAGCCTATAGGGTTCATGTTAAAACCACCAAAATTGTTGAGGAGATTATGCATGCACGTTGCTTTTTTTATACTAATATTTCCACTAGTATTCCTGAAAATGATTGTGGAAAAATTTCTAATATTGAGCTCCTCTTGTAAATTGTAAATTGTAATATGATATGACACATCTCCCAATGTTCCTTTCTCTTTTGTGCCTTGGCATGTCATTACATAACATAACATAACAAGATATAACAGATTACGACCCCCCAACAGAGAACACTAGAATGTTGTGTCTATTGTCACACTTCAAGTGCCTCCCCGATACCATTCGAACGCATCTCTATATTCTTCCTATCTATCTAAGTAGCCTTCTTCTTTTTCCTTTTTTTTTTATCTCAATTATAGTTGCTGACTGTTATGTTGTTTTCTATTTCTATTGGATTGGGCTCTTGCTTGTCTTTTCTTTGTCGTGCCTCTATATGAAACCAAATATGCAGCGAAAATAAAGAAAAATTTGTGTTTACAGCCATACTGTACTCTATCTGCCACCTTCATTTTAGCGACAACAACACCGCCACTCATCCTTAATTTGCAACACTTGGGGTTATCCGTTTTAGATGCGCATTCTGATTCACTCATTCCAAACACTCCTTGGAGAGCCTATACAGATGCACTTGCTCCACCCACCTCCAGTGTTAGGGGTAAGAATTTAAGAGATAGGAAGAGAATAGAAAAATTTTCAATTAAGAGCCAATAAAGAGAAGAGTGAATCCCAACTAGGGCTAAAGAAAAAAGGAATCAATTACTAAAATTATTCATTGTTGTTCCTGCGTAGTAAGCCGGGCTTGAGGTATAACTCATCCTGTTCAGGGATTG
The DNA here is from genome assembly GCF_059453495.1 of Arachis ipaensis. Lineage (NCBI taxonomy): Eukaryota > Viridiplantae > Streptophyta > Magnoliopsida > Fabales > Fabaceae > Arachis > Arachis ipaensis. The sequence continues at coordinate 25,837,674 of NC_142438.1, read as the reverse complement.
AGCTGGCCTTTGCCTGAGACAGATGAGGTATATGTCAACTTCAAGAGAAACAACGGCAGCAGGCACCTGCAAAAGCACTTCGACGCTCAAGTTAGTAAGAGTAGAAAATGAGTTTAATGCAATTCTAAGCGAATAGCATACATTTTACATAGTTAGAGTTTGGTATTTATAGAGTGTAATCCTCTACAGAGAGGTTGAAATATTTTTCTGATCTTTCGATAACCACATTAGTTTATTTCTGAGTGGGTTGTTATTGAGATTCTCTCTATACAAAGATAAGCCATGTTTGTTATTGTATTTGAATTATGATTTATAAGCATAGTTGGACCGTGTTATAAGCACCTTATCATAGTCCCCAGACTTGACCTGTGGTCTTTTTCAATACGACGGGTTGAGCTTCCGAGTTTTATGTGGACCTATAAATTAGAATGTTGATAGTAATAGTAGTAGCCCCCAAGCTCAACTTGTTGTATATTGAAAAATGATAGTCATGCTTGGAAATAACTTGAGGTGAATAGTAAAGTAAAAAAAATTGAGAATGATTACAAATAATGGTTAGATGAAGATTAGCCCCCAAGATTTACTTGATAATTTTGAGAATGAGATTTGTTGTTGCTTGCATTAGTGTACTTTTGGATAAAACTCATAGTTGATTGTTTGTCAGATTGACTTCGACTTAGATGTGCCAGTTTGCTTTGACTGGTTTCGACTTATAAATGTCATTTTGTATGGAGTGATTCTGACTTATAACTGCCGATTTGTTTGAAATGATTCTGACTTATAGGTGTTAGTTTATTTGAAATGATTCGGACTTATAATTGCAGATTTATTAGAAATGATTTCGACTATAAGTGTTGGTTTATTTGGAGTGAGTCGGACTTATAATTGCCGATTTGTTTCAAAATGATTCTGACTTATAGATGTCGCTTTGTTTGGAGTGATTTGAACTTATAGTTGCTGATTAGTTTGAAATGAATCCGACTTATAACTACCGGTTTGTTGGATTGATACTGACTTATAACTATCGATTAGTTTTTGTATGCCAACATTAGTTTTGGTTTGTCGTAGTTCCTCTTAGATAAGAGTGCTATTAGCTTTCAAGAATTGATATAGCAATAACAGAATAGAATAGAATATTATTAGTCATGGTCTCATGGAGATTATAAAATGTAGAAAGATAATGATTGGTAGAGCATATATAATGGCTCTCGAACTAATTGATAACTGAGTTTGTTCTCGAATTGATAGAAAGTTGAGTTTTGTTCTTTGATTGAGTGATAGATTTTGAAGTTGAATGATTGTATCAAAGTATCACTTGTGTGAGTTGTACTTGAGCTTGAGTATCCGATCTTTATAGTTTGGTTATTAAGGATAATAGAACATGATAAATAACTTGGTATCTTGTGCATTTGAAAATTGGAGTATAGTTCAGTTTTGATTTAATCGTACTGGATGGCTTATAGATCAATTAGGAATAGTGATAAATGAGATTAATAGAAAAAATTAAAAATAGATTAGAGTAAATATATTTTATTAATGAAAGAAGAAAACATCACCATATTTCGACTTGTGAGCTTAGCTGAAATGCACCTTTAAGCCAATCTTGTACATTGATTATGGAGTTGAGCTTTGTTAGAAGGTTCAAATTGTTCGAGTTATAGTCCGCATGGTGGTACTATTACTGGAGTTGTTTTTGGTAAGTTTGTTTATAGCACTGCCTGACTTTCTTCCGGTCGGCACGACTGTATTATCCTGTATACAAAACTTGGCGTAGAAATGTACAGTAGAAATAGTGGTACCAGATATACTTAAAAAAAGTCTATCGAAAAAGAAACCTAGACTGACAATTTACGAAGAAATATAGCATGTCCAAGGTTAGTATATGAAATGGTAAGATACATAAAAGTGAAGCGATTCAAGTATATAGAGCAGTGTATGCCTTATAAGAGGTCATGTCGTATTGAAAATTAAAGTAAAAGAATTATATAAGCAGGTTAGGTTATGTGTACGCATTGTGTGACCGTGGTATAATGCCTTATCGATTTGATTTGTTGCGGTCATTCGCCTTTCGATTGTTTTTCGAGGTAATTTCGAATTTTTATTTTTGTACAGAGGATTACAAACACATGTTTTGAATTCGTCGGTTAAAGCTAAAACTGAATTTCATTATTCTGAGAACAAATAATTGAAGAGAATGAGGACAAAGATCTGTGAATAAAATAGCATGAGCTAACACTGAGCAGTCAAAAGACGATTGTCAAGGACAATATTAATTATAGCAATAATAATCTAAATGACAACGAGAGAAGTTCATTGTCAATTGGCTTAGATTGTTTGAATCATATATGATTCGACTCTTGGTTATATTCGGAAATAAGAAAATCAATTTATTTAATCAAATGCTTGTATAATTGTGCTAATTCAGAATTTCTAATCAAAACATGGGAACCAAAAATGTCTTATATGTAGCTAAAATTATGTACCATTATACAATGTTACCAGAGAATTTGCCACAATTTGTTTTCTTTGTTGATGAGTTTGGAGTGACTATTATCACAGTCGTTATTCTCGAGGTGTGGTCATCACCGCTGTCACCGTTACCAAAACTTCTCTGGTCCTCCTCATCACTTTGTTCGTTTTGGCTTATAAGTTCAGTTAACCTTTGAATTTCTGCTTTTAGTAATTCTTTGATCACTAATAGTTCAGCTATAGTAGGAGGAGAAGGTGAATTGTTCTGTTTATTTGCCATTAGTTATAACCTACAAAACAGGGTAAATAATCGGACAGAAAAAATAATAGCGGGATTAAGTAAACTCGGCCACATGGTGGGTGCCAAATGTTCCTGCGTAGTAAGTCGGACTTGAGGCATAACTCGTCTTGTTCAAGGATTGAGCTTGTCTTTGCCTGAGACGGATGAGGTATACGCCAGCTTCAATAGAAATGGCGGTGGCGGGCACCCACAAAAATACTTCGATGCCCAAGTTAGTAAGAATAGAAGTTGAGTATAATACAATTCAGAATGGATAGCGTACTTTTTACATAGTTAGGGTTTAGTATTTATAAAGTGTAATCTTCTGTAGAGAAGTTGAGATATTTGCCTGATCAGTCACTATCTTAATTTATTTCTGAGTAGGTTGCTATCAGCGAGATTCTCTCTAACAAAAGATAAGTTACATTTGTTATTGTATTTGAATTCTAATTTATAAACATAGTTAAATTGGGTTATAACTGCCAGATTAATTACAAATTACATTCTTATTATACCTATTTATAGTAAATTAATTACTAGTAAAATTATCTTAATTGGACCTTGAACTTCTTTTTTACTCTTAAGATTAACTTCCATTAACGACAACTTTGCCTATAAGCTGCAAAAAAAAAAAAAAAAAAAAAAATTAAAAATCCTAATTACAATTAAAAAAAGCATTTAAATCTAAAAATAATATTTTCTATTATATTTCTACTCTACTACTACAAAAAAACAAAATTACTACTAGAATTTCATTGATAAAATTTTAGTCCATCAATCTAAAACAAATAAAATATATTTGATGTATAAATCTAAAATTAGGTCTTAGTTTATCAGATTAAAAAATACTACTGAAAATAAAAAATCTAAAATTGGTCCAAAAGAACTATAATTCTCAAAATTGGGCTTGAATTAAATGGATCACCTATCCTCTTCTTATTTTGGGCTTAAGAAATTAGGTTTCGGGCCAATGCAAGACCAAACTCAATTGACCCAACTCCTCTCTCCTTCCCTGGGAAGGAATCTCCAGCGACTCCTTCTCCTCCACTGTCCTACAGCTGCTGTCCTCCACCCATGTCCAACCCTTGCTGCCCTAGGATTGATGTTGCCGTCCAAGACCAGCACGCACCCAACCCTGCGTGCAGCGGCCGCCTTTCGGGCATACCCGTTACAGACCCGAGTCCACTCTCACGGTCCCAAGGAAATACGGCGGCGATGAGTGGTGCTGGCTTCGCCATGATTGAGGGAACTCGACGGCACAGACCCCTGCCTTTTACCGTCACCGCTCTGTCTTCCATCGTCGCTGCTCCGTCAACCCGGAACTTCGCGAGCATTTGCGCTCCCTTCGCGGAGGCGCCGTCCTCGGCGACGCCTCCCCTGTTTAGCTCTGCAGCGTCGTCGGTGCCGGGCAAGACCACCGCGTGCGAGTTCAGATGCGGTGGCTTTGGTGGTGGTCGCGTGGCCTTCACCTCTGCCGGTTCTTGGTTTGCGTCCTCCACCTTCTCCATAGCGACGGCGCCGTCTTCGGCGCCGCTTCTGGCAGTGAGTTTCCCGTCTCCGTTGCCCAGAGTGGTGCCATTCACTGCTCGTCCATCAACATCGTCACTCTCAATCGCGATCGCGGTAGATATATCTTCTGAATCTTCTACTTGTTGAATTGATTGTGTTATCATATCCTGAATTGTGATTGATGATGCTGGAACTGGACATTGAAATTTTGATTGAATTTCTGGATCTGAAATTTAAAATTCTGCTTGAGCTGTTGATTCTGTGGATGAATTTTTTTGGATCTGGACATGGTGTTGATATGGTAATTTTGGCTTTGAAATTTCTGGAAAAGGATTTTTCCATCTTTCTTCATAAAATTTTGCTAAATAAAATGCATCCAAAGAGATTTAGGATCGTCAAATATAATTTCTATATGGATATGTGTTTAATCCATTGAGAAAATTCTTCAATATTTCCGCGACTTTAAATATAAGATTAAAAGGCAGTAAAATACTCAACTACACTTCCAATTTGTTCCATTGGAGGTGAGATCGCCAAACCACCATGAAAATGGAGAATGGTGGCCAATGAAAGCACCAAATGTTAGGGATAAGAATCTAAGAGATAGGGAGAGAATAGAAAATTTCCCAATTAAGGGCCAATAGAGAGAAGAGAGAGTTGAGAGAATCCCAATTAGGGCCAAAGAAGAAAGGAATCAATCACTGAAATCATTCATTGCTAGTTACATTCTTACTATACCTATTTATAGTAAATCAATTACTAGTAAAACTATCCTAATTGGATCTTAGACCTCGTTTTTACTCATAACAAACAGCTACCCTTCCACAACCATTTTTTCCCCAATCTAATATCAATTCGATTTCACCATTCTTGGCTCCGCATTCCACTTGTTTGTATTGTTACATTTGTATATTTGGATTGAGTGATGTCAGTGTGATCTTATTGCCCTTGGCGATGCTTTATTATTGCTATTATTATTATTATTTACTCATTTCATGGACAGGGAGCTTACTTATTCCTGTTCATGGCTGCATTAAGCATGCCATTTTGACAAAGTTCAGCAACATTTATCCCCATTTTTTATGTTATTATATTATAATCCAACTGTCGATGAGGCTTGACATAGTTTGTAACATTGAACTGGGTGTAGACAATTTTCATTCTATTTTGTGTGCTTCTTGTTGCAAGTTGTTGTAAAGGAAATAGTTAAGATAGGAGGGGGAAAGAAAAACAAAATTTCATTGTTTACCCATTTTTTTTATTATTTCTTTTTCACAATTCATATTATAGGAACTTAAAATAGAAGCCAAACAGGCCATTATAATTAGAAAATAGATTTAGTTATATCGAACTCACCCAGAGACTAATTTATTTATGCCTATTATCAGGCAAAGTTTAAATCAACCTTATCTACAGAATCACTTCTTACTAGTGAAGAGGCTGTAATAGCTGCTGCTGCTTATGAAGCTGTTGCTCTTGCTAAAGCTGCTGTGAAGGTTGCAAAGGATGCAGCCCTGCTAGTTAAAAAGAAACCCTCGGCAGAACCAGCATTTAGATCGCATGTATCTTCCAAATCTGATAATTTACTTCTGAAGTGGGTTCAACGCATGGAAACAGGAGATGACATAGCAAGACGTCCCATTGACTCTGGAGCACAAACAGTGGAAGATGTAAACATAGTGGATAGTGATGAGGAGTCTGATAATGTGGAGCCTACCTATGAGGAACTTGAGCTTCTGCAGGAACAGCTTTCAGATAGTATAGCCGTAAGATCTAGGCGCCAAATAGAAAGAAAAGCTAGAAGAGAGAGGGTGGCAGAGAAGACTGCCACAAATATTGTTTCTTTTAAGTCTGGTTCCCCCAGCAGGAGAAAGCGTGTTCCCGTTCAAGAAGTAGACTATTCCGATCCACTTCGTTACTTGAGAACAACAACCAGCACTACTAGGCTTCTTACATCAACTGAAGAAGTTCAACTGTCTGAAGGAATTCAGGTGAGAATCTCATGTTAGTGGTTATGCACTATTTTTATACTACGCTCGCGTGGCAACCATGGTTTCGTACATTTTATTTTTAATATGCTCCAAATATGTTATATAGTCTCCATAAAATGCATGCTGATTTTATGATTCTTCAATAAATTTTATGCCAATTTTAAGATATATCAAGTTATGCAAGTCTCATCCGTTAGGTTTGCGGCTATTCACTTAATCTTACTTCCTGTTTAGCTGACCATTTTTGTTTTTTGTTTTAAGAATCATCAGAGTCGGAAAAGGAATGCAATATTACAATGAAATTAGAAAGAATCTACTTATGCAGATTATTATTCAAAGAATTTATATTTTAGGAGATTTTAATCTTTAAGTTATAAAATTGCCATCGAATACCACCCCCCCAAAAAACAAGGAAAAAAGAATAACTGTCTTCAAAGTTTCTTTCTGATAATGCAGTGAAGTTTATAATATTCTTTGTCACCTAAATTATCTGGCCCCTACTGCGAATATGATTCAGGACCTACTAAAGCTTGAAAAGCTCCGGGAGGAAGTTGCAGAAAGATGTGGTGGGCAACCCACATTTGCTCAATGGGCTGCAGTAGCTGGAGTAGATCAGAAGACCCTGAGGAAACGTCTAAATCATGGGAAATTTTGCAAAGACAAAATGATTAAAAGCAATATACGGCTTGTGATATCAATTGCTAAGAATTATCAAGGAGCTGGGATGAACCTGGAGGATCTTGTCCAGGTATATTACCGATTCTACAGTTTTCGGTTAAACACATTGTAGCTATGACGAGCATGATGACCTTATTGTTTCAGTAATCAACTATATAATTCCCATTGATTACAGGAAGGATGCCGAGGCCTTGTGAGAGGTGCAGAGAAGTTTGACGCTTCCAAGGGTTTTAAGTTCTCCACATATGCTCATTGGTGGATTAAACAGGCAGTTCGAAAGTCGCTTTCTGATCAGTCAAGGACCATTCGCCTACCTGTGAGCATTATACTTATCTTTGGTTATCTTCTTTCTGACTATGCGTGTTTCGGTGAAAGAAACTGCGAAGTTGAAATAGATCTAATGTCTATGATCGTCTGTATCATTGCATTGTTTTTTGTTTCGGCAGTTCCACATGGTGGAGGCAACTTACAGAGTGAAAGAGGCAAGAAAACAATTTTTTAGTGAAAATGGAAGAAACCCCAATGATGAAGAAGTTGCTGCAGCAACTGGACTGTCAATGAAGAGGCTTGGTGCTGTACTCTTGACCCCAAAAGCTCCCAGATCTCTAGAGCAGAAGATTGGGATCAACCAGAATTTGAAGCCTTCGGTCTGTCCTAAACTTAATAAAATTTATTATGCTTGATGGAAAAGGACTTGTCTATGTGAGTTCATTTTACTGATATGATGACGGACTTGTGTTTTTGACCAGGAAGTGATCGCTCATCCCGATGCTGAAACAGCTGAGGAACAGCTCATCAAACAGATGATGAAGAAGGACCTCGAGATGGTGCTGGAAAGTCTTAATCCCAGAGAGCAACAGGTCATAAGATGGAGATTTGGTATGGATGATGGAAGGATGAAGACATTGCAAGAGATAGGGGAAATGATGGGCGTGAGTAGGGAGAGAGTTAGGCAAATTGAGTCTGTTGCTTTTAGGAAACTTAGGAACAAGAAGAGGACCAAGCATTTCCAGCAGTATTTGGTTTCATCATAATCCTACCAAATATATATATATATATATATATATATATATATGTTCCCATTGTTACAGCGGAGACAGAGAGTTAGGCTTATTTGATGCTGGTGAGGGTGCGGTCCATTCTCCCTTTTGCATATTTGTTTGTATCATTGTATGTACGTTCTTCCTCCTTTTTATTTTCGTTTTCATCTTTTACCTTCTTCCTCTCCAAAATAGGAAACAGAACGTTATTGGTATACCACTCGGAAATGGATGTACACACAAGGGAATAACTGTGGATTTATTATTACTAGTCAACCATTTTTTTATCAGATGTTGAAGTGAGCTCTCTTCCCCTTCATTTCCTGACGAAGATAAATAGATAATTCCCCAGACAAGAGTATCCTGTTAACCGTTGTATAGATTATTCACAAATCACATTTGCAGATATGCTGCATGAATAATTCAACTACTTATACCACTATCGTTCGTAATAAATATATTTTGGAGTTGTATAGTCAGTATATTTCTAAAATTACTTTTAATTATATTTATTTGTATCAGTTGTATAAGTAAAGTAACTCCACAAATTAATTGTTCATGCAGTATTTGTGAAATTATTCTTTTCTTTTATACTGATTTCTGATCTGTAAATTCAGGTGCCATAGTTTTTTATTTTATTTTTTGGGTCTTGGAGCCTAGAGGGTTGTTACTTGTTATTTGTTGAAGTTCTGGTATGGCAACCTTTGCTAGGGCTTATAATATTAAGTAAAAAAATATTTAATTATTTTATTAGTTTTTATAGTTTTATCGAATTCATAATTAAATTTTTATATTTTATTTTTAAAATTAAGTTTCAACACTATTTTTAATTTGATAAAATTATAAAAACTAACGGTATAATTAAACCTAAAAAAATTACAAATCAAATTGTTTACGCCTGATAAATATTTCAAATATAAGTAATTAAGAACGAATAAAGTAAACACACTAAGCACTAACAATTACATCCGGTAGACAGCTAATTATTATTAGGTGAATTTTATGATGTCTTTTCTAACTTATATTTTATGGTAAAATTTAAATATTTAATAATTATTTATTTTTATATTTTAAAATTAAATATTAATTTTTAATTATTTTTAATAAATTAGACAAATATTTTTAGGTATTTATTATTAATTCGGGCCAGAACAATAGTGTAATATTTGAAAATGGGGTTAGAATAGTATAATACACATGTATGAGTCTAAAAGTAATATCCTGTAATCGGTTAAAAATTTATATGCATGAAAAATCATGATTCACAGATTTTTATTTAAAAACGATTTTTTAAAAGAATAAATAAATAAAAAATGCTATTTATTATTTTTATCTTTTCCTGACAATGTCCATATTTATTAGCCATAGTATATACTTATACAATCTGTTATAACTTAACTAATTAGAACCTGAATTAGGTATATTAATTAGTTAGACTAGACACAGAGTTAGTTAGACTATTACGTTGTATACATATATACACGATTAAGTAAGCTAATTCACTTCTTGATCCTCTTACAATCAATAACAGCTAAGTCTATTGTCTCACACTCTTCACATCTTGACCCTTTTACAATCAATAACACCTAAGTCCATTCTCTCATACTCTTCACAATATTCATAACATAGCATCAGAAGCAATTTTTTCCCCTTGAACCCTCCACCATTTTCTTCTTTCTCTCTTCTCTCTTCCTCTTTCTTTGACTCACACAACTGAGTTTGATGAGAATGCGCGTATTTCACTTCTATTCTTGGTAGAAACAGCAATTTCGATCAACGAGACTTAGAAAGAAGCGTCTCCTTTTTTTTTCTTCCCCTAATTTCACCAACCATGGCGCAGCTAGCTTCATCTTTATTTGCGGTTTTTTTAGCTTCATCAATGGCTGTAGATCCTTATAACCTCTCTCCCGCTAATCAACCAGGTTTGATCTTGGTCACTTAACAACTCGCTGAGGACAACTATCATTCTTGGAGTCGTGCGATGCAAAAAGCCCTCAATGCCAAACGTAAGCTTGGCTTCAACACTGGATCGGTGCCTAAACCAGATCCAACCACTGAACCAGAGAAATTTGAGAACTGGCAGTGCGTGAATGACGTAATAAGCACATGAATTCTGAATTCTATTTCAAAAGAAATTGCTACCTCTCTCATATACATAGATTCTGCAGCAGAGTTGTGGAACGATTTGAAGGAGCGTTTTCAATATGGAAATGGCCCTCGCATGTTCGAATTGAAGCGCGACTTGATAAATCTTCGACAAGATGCCATGTTTGTGTCACAATACTTCACAAGAATTAAGGTTCTTTGGGAAGAATTGAACTCATATCGCCCGGTGCAATGCAATTGCGATGATGCGCGCGCCATGCAAGAGTTTCTCCAAGTTGAGTATATTCACTGTTTCTTCATGGGATTGCATGAATCCTTTTTACAGATTTGCGGGCAAATCTTGCTCTTGGAACCTCTTCCCACAATTAACAAATTACTTTCTCTTATAACACAAAAGCATGGCAAATGCAGAACAAGCAACAATAGCACCACAAAATAAAAGTCCAAAATAAGGGCACAAGGTATCCAATATTACACAACGAAATTGTTCGAATCAAGACCCACAGGTCGGGTCATCAAAATAGAAAAGTAAAAGAAATCAGGAAGCATCAGCAGAGGGAATAACCTCCTCTGGTTGCAAAACTTGGATAATCTCTTCATCCTGCACAACCTCCTCAGTAGAAGTCGGGTGAGAAATCTCCTCGGCAGCTGAAGAAGAAGCTTTGAGACTCTGAGGAGCCGGAGCATTCTCATAGTCTTCTAGAATTAAGACAATCTCTCCATTGGCCACAAACTTGTTTGGATCAATGGCAAAAATGTCAACCTCGAAGGCGATCACTTGAAATTGAGCTTTTAAATTTTCCACAAGGTCATCCATTTCCTGTCCAATAGAGCCCTCTAACACATCATGATCAAACCTTAAATCCTCCAACTAGGACATCAACTCAAACTTCTCCCCGTAAATTCGGGTATAAGTCTCTTCTGCCTTCTTCTTCAAAGCTTCTGCCTTATCAAGTTTGGCATTAGAGTCCTTCACCATATCCCTCAGCATTGCGACATCTGACTTGAAGGCATTCCTTTCAGCCTCCCACGCCGTCTTGGCCTTCTTTAGCTCATCCACCTCTCTACTAAGGTCGGACACCTCCTTTTGAATGGTGTTCAGAGGAGTTTGGTGAAGCCTTTTAAGAAAAGCATTACAAATCCTAGCAATACGAATGCTCCCTTTTGCCACCATGCCCGTATTTTTCTCTAGAGAGACACAATCCATGGCAATAGAACTCCCAAAAAGGATGTACTCCTCACTAAAGGAAATGGTGTTAAAATCTTTGTCGTAAACACTGCCGTATTTGTTGGAGGGAGCCTTGTGCTTGTAAGGTGCACCCGAGTCTGATTCCTTTCCTGTATCCAAAAAGGGAGGGACAAGAGAAATAACTCGGACAGTAGAACCCTTGGGACGAGGAAAAGCTTGAGCAAGTTGTTTAGGTTGAGAAGAGGTCGAACCTTGTCCAGGAGAAGAGGAGGGAGTTTCAGCCGACTTCCCAAACTCTTTGAGTTGGACTTGCTGAGCTACTGCGTTCTTCTTAGCTTGGTGTATTTAATGTAATGAGCCAAACCACTAGTCATTTTTTCTACAAAAAGAAAGAAAAGATTTGAGTAACAAGGTAAGCATATCACGAGTTAACTTGGCTTGGAAGTCAGGAAGTTCTTTGTATCCAAGCCATGAAAGTTTACTATGCTCCAACTCTCATGAAAGGTTACTATGCTCCAACTCTTTCAAATCCTCAAAATTGTATTTTACAACCATGAAAACCTCTTCCCTGTACAAACAAAACATATATTGTCCCATCTTATTCCTTTAAAAAGGTCGGGAACCATTAGTCAGGATATACATTTTTGCCCTGAATAGCTCATAAAGAAGCCCAATATTGTTTCTTCGAGTTAAAGGGCTTGGACAGTTAAAAAAGGTAAAAGAAAACCTCAAAGAAAATAGGGAGTTCAAGCTCATGACAAACTAGTTAGTACACCTTCATAAAATCCCAAGAATTCGGGTGAAGTTGGGTAGGAGAAACTTCAGAGGTCAAAAGGATATCCATATCAAAATTAGAAAAAAGAATCGTAACACCCAACTTAGTTGATAAGCGGATATTTTATATGCTTTTTCACATCACTTTCATATAGTTTTTAGTAGTTTTCATTTAGTTTTTATTGAGTTTTTATAGGTTTTAGTGTTAAATTCACATTTTTGGATTCTACTATGAGTTTTTGTGTTTTTGGGCAATTTCAGGTATCTTTCTGGCTGAAATTGAGGAGCTAGAGCAGAATTCTGATTCAGAGACAGAGAAAGTACTGCAGATGCTATCCAGATCTGACCTACCTACATTCGGAAGAGATTTTCTGGAGCTACATAAGTCCAAATTAAGCGCTATTAATGGCTATGGAAAGCTGACTTCTAGAGCTTTCTAGAAATATATAATAGTCCATACTTTGCTTTAGATTAGAAGTCCCAAAACTAGCATTCAACGCCAGCTTCCTGCCCCCTTCCAAGCGTCCAGCACCCAAAGAGCAGAGCCCAGCGTCCAAAGGCTCAGAGAGGACCCCCTAGCTGGCATTCCACGCCCAAGGAGCCTAATAGCACGTGGATCTCATCAAAGCTCAGCCCAAACACTCACCAAGTGGGCTCCAGAAGTGGATTTTAGCATTAAATAGACTGTTTTACCCTTACTAGTCATCTGTTTAGTATTTAAGGGTTTATGTTTATGTAATTCAGGAGACTTTAGAACCTTTGTCACCTCTCTCTGAGGGAGGTCTGCCATATTTTCGTTTTCCATTGTTTTTACTTCAGTATGAGTTTCTAAACCTCCTAGGTTGAAGGGAGGAGCCCTGTTGAGTCCTATGAATTAATAAAAGTATCACTGTTTCTTCTTTGATCCGTGTTCGATCTATCTCTAAGATGTATATCACAATCTTCATCGTGGTGAATAGGACGATTTGACAAATTGGTTCTGTTCATCACATTAAGACGAACGTGCTTGACAAACACCTGCGTCTACTTGGGTTCGTGTGAGTTCCTGGAAGAAAATCACGAGCCAACAGCTATGGTTATATATCTCTCAGATGGTTAATCCACAATTTTGTTGGGAACTTCTTGAGACACCAGTTCAGCTGATCTCCGGGAAGATTAGGGTCTCCATGGTATAGGCTAGAATCCAAAGAAGTAGCGTTCTCTGATCCGGAAGATTCGACCTTGTCTGTCGTGTTTTGAGTAGGATCGCCAAGAGAATAGATTGCTATACGCTTCACCCTTCGTCAGATTGAGTAACCACGGCCGATGGCCACGGCCGTGTTCATTCTGTAGTAGAGAAGATCAATGACCACGGGCAATGGCTTTGATCACTTACAGCTTGCCATAGAAAAAGATCATTCACAAGCAAAGAAGACAGTAGTACCAGAGTTACTTCAAAAAGACAAAGCAACTCCAACTCTCAATTCTATTCCCATCATATAATTCCTAATAGCTAACTTCTTAATCCAACTTCTTCTGATTCCGCCTGACTAAGACCTGCAAGACAACCATAGCTTGCTTCAAGCCACAATCCTCGTGGGATCAACCCTGACTCGCTCAGGTATTACTTGGACGACCCAGTGCACTTGCTGGTATTGCTGTTGTACGAAATAGTGTGGGTTTTGCGTACACACGCAACCACTAGTGAAAAGACATTCATATATGAACAAGAAATGTTCGCCCGACGTGTCATTTCGGGCATAACAAATTCGTTCTTCAGGATCTAGGGCCTCGAATTCATAGTTGGCCTCATCTTTTCTTTCCCTACAAATTCGATGTTTACTTCGGAATTCCTCTAACATCTTTCTATCCACTACTGACATGGAAGATAAAATTGTACTATCTACCCAATCTTAGTCGGTGGGAGTGTTAGAAGGTATGATGTGCACTACAGATCGAGACATAAAGAATACCTTCAAAAAGAAAATGTTACCAAGTTACTACACACAAACAAGATGGTCAATTGCAAAGGTCTACAAAGATAAAAAAAAATGCAAATGTTCAGACACAAATAAAACTTACATCATCAACCAACACCATAGAACAGAATACATGACTATGTTCCACAAGAATCTCAAATGGCACCATCATCAAGCCAATGTAACACCTTATACCACACAGACCTTTATGCTTAAGTTGTAAATCAATGGTGGTGAGGCATTACTACATTTAGACTTAAAGATACATATATAATTATAGAAGAATAATATTAATACTAGGAGCCCATAAAGAAAACTCGAATATCGTTAGCCGTCAAATACTCACGGACATGCTAAAACTATAGAGCGAGCATATACAGAAGCAGAAATATCGGAAGTTTAATAAGGAGGTACATAATAAAGTATATACATAATAGTTACTAGTCTCGACTCGTAAAGAAAGGCTGGCTAGAATATTACATCACTAGAGGCAATAAAAAATAATCAACCTCTCTCTCCAATAAAAATTCTCTAAGAGGAATTAAAGTCATATACAATACAATATCAAAATAGGAAGAGAACTCTAGTCTCGAAATAAAATCTCAAAAGTAATGTTTTTTATTTCAGCACCTGAATCCTGCACTCTCATCGAGGTGCGTGGCGATCCATATCTGAAAAATAAGATAACAACAACGGGTGAGAACCCGAAGGTTTCTAGTAGGATAATTGTTCTATATAATGACTACATAAGGAAATATGAACCCTCTAAGCAATCCTAATCTCAAAACTTTACAGGATTCCAAAGCCTAAGGTTTTTAACTAAATCGTTTGAAAGGAACCTCTACTATGTACTATAACTCTGATTACAGTTTAGTTACCTCGCTTACTTGTCAATTCATTAGTTAAGTCCTTATTATGATAATTCGCTTAAAGTTACTAGCTGAGAACTCTAAAATAAACAACTCACTTATTGACATTAAACCAATACCGCCATAATACATTCCTCATTAATTGATCATCTCAATATGTAAAGTTAACCAAATACATCAAGCCTAGCCGCAATCCAATTTATCAACCAAAACTATAATCTCATCTTGTCTCATTATTTTTGGGGAAACAAACACAAGCAATACATCCAAAATCAATCACAACAAGGTACAAATAATTCAAGTAGTACAAGTAGCAAATAAATAGATTAACAAGTAGGCAAACCAAGCAATTATGAACATCCAAATAAATCAAATAAATGCATATGATGCATGCATGTCCTACTGGCCGTGAGCTCACGTGTCAGTTATACGGCCAAACTTGACACATCGGGTAGCTATCCCAGACATCATATCTCTGTTGTACATCTTCAGGAGGAATACAATTGAAGAAGTTTGTCCTACCACCTTCTGTTGGAGGTATCACCAGGAAAATAAATCGAGGGAGAGTGTCCTACCACCTTCCCTTGTGAGGTCGTGCCATATAAAACAAAGGAGAGTGTCTTTCCACCTTGAAACTAGAGAGAATGTGGGAGAATCAAATCGAGAGAGAGTTTCTTACTGCCTTTCTCACATCCACACTGCAGCATTGAGCAAGCAGGACAAAACTACTATCCTTGTCAGGCGCAAGTGCCTCATTAACAATACAAGCGGGACAAAACTTCCGTCCTTGCCAATTCAGTTTGTATATCGTAATCATAATCATAATCAAAATCAAATATAACCATAATCATAAGTTATCATCCATCATAACCCCATTTGTTATTAGCGTAACTAATATCATCAATCTGTGAGCGGGACAAAGCCACCGTCCTCACCGTGGACGGAACAAACCACCATCTCCACAACATTTATATCTCATTTAACAAGTCTTTATTAGAGAGTGATTCAATAAAATTCATTATACCCACCCCTAATACATTCATAGCGTTTAAAATAGTTATTAGACTCTATATAGAGATTACAGATAGGTACAGGCTTGTCGGAAGAGCTTAATAGTTCAAAATCAGCATTTCATAAAATTCAAGGGAATGGAGCGTACACAGGCATCGTGCGTACGCGCCGAACCCAACACTAGTTTTTGAGGATCCACAAATGATGGGTACACAGGCATCGTGCGTACGCACGGATCTGCCATCATGCGTACGCAGGCATTGTGCATACGCACAAAACCAGGTACTGCTGCATAATCTGCAGAATTCAATTTCAACCACCAAAATTCAAATGATCATAACTTTTAGTACAAAATTTGTTTTGCTTCTATTTTTTGAAGACAACAAAATAGACATCCCCAATTTTATTTTAACTTAAGTTTTATTAATTTTTAAGTTCCGAGCGCCAAGTTATGACCCTCTAAAGTAAAAATCTGTCATAGTGCAGAATTTTTTGCACCACTTGAAAAAATTTTACACTAAATTTGCATCCATTATATACCAACCTAGCCAAATCCAAGCTTAGGCCACTACTCATAAATTTCACTCTTGTTTTTACCTAGCTCCTCACTACATAACTCATCTAAATCTCAAATCTCATCTCATCCTTAATTTTACCCCTCATAAAACTTTTCCAAACAATCAACAATATTCACCCTAAATTTAGTTTCACATATTCATCATAAAAACTCCAATTTCAACAATTGCCACAACCAATCAATACATCCCAAGCAATAGGAACTCAATCAATCAAGGCCTTCGACCATTTTCATTCAACATACAATATCATCCAATACCACATTCATCAAAATTTATTCTCAACAATCTAGACAATCAACCACCACCAATCTCAATTCTAATGAAATGGCAAATAACCATCACAACTCTTATTTTTAATAATCTAGGCAATTTAATACAATAATAATATTATCCGAAATCGAAACCCATACCTTAGTTGACGACAGTCTCATCCTCTTAAACCTTTCTCTCTGGTCAATCAAAGTCTCAATCAATTCCTCACCAATTCAAGCTTCAACCAATGCTATTCAATATAATTTTATTCAAATTACACAAGGTTCATACTAAGGTTTCACACCAATTAGGAGAACTAGAGAGAAAGAGTTCTCTTACCTTATTACACATGAATATGGGTTAAAACTCTACTAGAATTTGAGCTTGAGCTTTTCCTAAAACATTAAAATCACAAACTCATTATCTCACTATCTAAAAACATAAAAAAAATAAAAAAAAGGAAAATGGAATAGAGTTCTCACGATTACTCATTACAAAAGTTACATAGAAATGTAGAGAGATATGAGAGCGACATATAGCCACAAACGGGTCGTCGATCGGAGCTCTAATTTGTGAGAAAAGTGGATTTGAAGAAGAAGGGGAATAATATTTTCTAGGTTTTCTCTCTTTTTTCTTTCCTCACTCGCGATCTCTCTCTCTTTCTCTCTCTCTCTCTCTCTCTCTCTCTCTCTCTCTCTTTTGAAGAATGAATGAAAAAATGGAATGGAGTCACATCTTTGACTCCTTAAATGAGGAGCATTTTTGTCTTTTTGCCTATTAACCCTACCTAGGGCCAAAATTTTAAGGGTATGTGTTCCGGTTTGCATTCTAAATATTTTTTTGGTCATTTTTATAGTTTTATTTTTCTCATATACAGTATCGGACAGTTATAAACGTGTACTATCACTAGGGGTGAAAAAAGGTCAGGCGGCCTGCCAAGGGCCTGTAGCTTAACCTATGTTTGGCCTGGCCTGCCTTGACCTGTTATAAAATAAGTACAGACTCAGGCTGTTATAAAAGTCTTATTATGTTAATAGGCCAGACCCAAACTCACTAATTAGCCTTATTGGCCTGTCAGGCCTGCCTGAGACTGTTAATACATAATTACATATATAAATAATTTTTTGTTATTAACAAAATTATGAGATATTTTAAATTTATTATATTTAATTATAAATAGTTTTGTATATTTTAAATACTTTAAAATTTAAAATTTTTTATAAATATTAAATGTGACATATTACATATAAATATGTTTATTAAAAATAATTTTTTTAAATAATATTTTTATTTTTATAAAAAAAAATTATCAGGCCTTTTAACAGGCTTTGGGCCAGGCTTAGTACTTTAAAAAAAGTTTATAGCAGGCTGCAGGCCAGGCTCAGGCCAATTGACTACATGACAGGCCAGACCTGTTAAGAGCAAAGCCTGACCTGGTCTGGCCTGTTTTCACCCCTAACTGTCAGTTATAACGCCGATACACATTTTCCATAAATAATTATATTTTTGCACTCCAAATAATTTTCCGAGTTCAACTTTTATCTGTAAATTATTAAATTATGAAATTTAATTTTTAACTCAGACTGGGCAATTTAAACACTGTTAACTCAATTTTTTAAATATATAATTTACTAGTGAATTTTTTCAGATCTTACAGCCAACAACGGCACAATTTGGGAAAAGAATATTTTGTGATATACCTTGATTCACAAAAACTGATAACAGCATTTTTCACAAGCAAAAACATCAAGATTCAACTAAAAAACAGTTATCTTCACAAGATGAGATGAAACCCTAGGAACACAATACGATCAGCAAACCAAGATCACAGGAGGGATTCAAGAATCTATACCTACACCAAATGATGGAAGCCAACATAACAGAAAAACTAACAAAAATACCAACCTTAGTGAAGAACGAAGTATCAGAATGGCACGGACAGCAACTCCAGCAAATAGCAACCCCTGAAAAATGAAGCAAACCTTGGAGCGATTGCCAGAAAAGAAAGAAATAGTTATGGAGATTCTGAGGAAATAATAGTTTCTTACAAAGAGAAAATAGAGAGTTTTTCAAAGAAGAAAAAACGAAAAAAAGGAAGAAGAGAGGGACTTACGTTTTTATAGTGATAGAGGCAAAAAAGTAAAAGACCCCCACTTTGAATGATGGCACACATTTCTCAAAAGAGCGTTCAGGAGGTTATAAAGTAAAATGTTACAACTGCTCAAAACCACGTCGAGCATCCGACCTCTACAAGTATCAACTACGTTAAATTGACCGACTTATGAAAATTGGTAAGTCAACAGGAGCGACCTTCTCGAAAGACTTTAATTGAACTCCACTACTTACTTGATAAAATAATTGAGTCCAACTTTTGAAAGTCAACCTCAAACAGGGGCATTGTTTATAACCGGGTCCGTTACAAGGGGTTGACTTAAAATGGTTAAAGCCTTATAACAACTCAGACTCGTGACCTACCCGATCTTAAAGAGGTTGTACAAGGAAACACAGGCCTCGCCCGGCTTATCTACATGAGCAATCGACTCCTACAATTTCTCCTGTTTATCTAGAAAGGGGATCTTAATAACCTCTCCAATAAAAGGGAATAATTATCCACCACCTAAAGTGGAACCATTCTATAAAGTGGTTATTTGCTCTACATCTACATTGATAAATACTCCGACACTTTCAGGTATTTTTCGAACTCAAATCTACTAAAAACCTGCCTAAATCCCTTGCTAACTTAAGTATCGAAGTCCGTTGCAGGTACCCCCACTATTCTCTCCAAAGAGCTCGTACAACATCATCATGCTAGAGAAGACAAATGAACATCTCACCCAACAAGAGTCTGGACCTCATGTTTAGATCCAATTAGTCCGTTTCTAGTAATACCCGAAACACTATCCATAACTGATTTCTGTTGATGTTAGACTAACTTGGTTGGACTTGGTTAACAAAAATACTTGGATGTGTAACATTATTCATTATTATTATTACCCTCATATAATTTCGACATTCATGATAACCTAAATTATCGTTAACAATAAGATAAATTATCTAAAGCATCCTTAAAAATCTATCAACTATAAATCACTATGTGTCTCGTCTATAATAAACAAAAACAATTAGTCTAAATCCAAAATTCTTTAGATTAAATTTGATTATATGAAAATTAAATTCTTAAACTTAATTTGAAAAAAAAATCAAACTTGAATAACATAAAGTATGAATATGCCTCTCTAATCTATATATTTATAATAATCCATATTCTAATATATTTTTTTGTGCTAAGAAGGCCCTAACGCAGCAAAAAAAAAAAACAAAAGAAAAAGATTACAAAAGACCGGGATATGAGATCCCACACCTATCAGCAAAGAGATGCATTGAGATTTCTCTAGGGGGTTGTTCAAAGAATATACTTTCTTCTTCACCATCCAATATCAGGTTAGCTAACCTATCCGCTATTTGATTAGTCTCTCTAAGCACATGTTGAAACTTCACTCTCCAACTATTATTCATCATAGCCCGTATTCTTCGCAGAGGACGAGAAATAGTTGGATGACGCATGGGAGAGTTTTTGATAAGCTCGATTGCTCCTTGAGAATCCGATTCCACTATTAAAAATTTGATTCCTTTACTCTAAGCAACTTCTAGCCCCACTTTTATAGTGTTGATTTCAGTTTCTATGGCCTTTGTATTATCCAATCTTCTAGAAAATCCCCACACCAAACCACCATTTTCATTCCTTAGAACTTCAGAACAACTTGCTGGCCCTGGATTTCCTCTAGAGACCCCATCAGTATTTAGTTTGTACCAATTTTTTGGGAGAATTTTCCAAGAGATCATTCTATCTCCTCTGTGGTCTTACCTATGAGTTCCATTAAGGATGATTTTGTTCTCCTCCATTATTCTCCTGATTCTTAATAATTTGACTCTCTATTGATCTTCCTTATTAGAGTGCACATATTCATTCCTGAACTTCCATATCATCCGAATTGTCGTCATAAAAAAGTTCTTCTATTTCAAATTTTGGTCCCTCCCAATCTCTATGGACATATTAAATAGGATCCAGTCTCTCAGATTCAATGAGAAGAAACTTTGGATGTATTGTGATTTAATTCACGCCATCCAAATGATAGAAGCCTTTGGGCAATCCCTTACCGCATGGAGAGGGGACTCATCTTCCACATTACAATTCATACAATTGGGATTATTCCCCTGAGTCCATTTAGCAGTTCTTAATAAGGTTGATAAACCATTATGGGCCAATTGCCAGGCAAATATCTTAATTCTCTATACCCCTCTCCATTCCCAAATTTTCTTCCAAATCAGGTCTTCCTCTTGTTGTTGTTGAGGCAGATTACTATATGTATGTTTGATAGTGAATTCTCCCTTAGGATTTAGTCTCTACATCAGCAAATCCTCCCCTTCCTCTGTTCATGGTGGAGAGCACTTGAGAATTTCGGTAACCATGTCATTTAGTAGGAAGATGTCAAGTCTACTCACATCCCATTCCATTAGAATATATATATTTATTAATAGACCAGTTGATTTTCTCCTAAGTTCTCATAAGAGAAGCCCAATCTTGTAACTTGATCCCCTTTTCCATCCAATCATCACTCTAAAAATCAATCTTCTCCCCATTGCCAATTATGTGCCCAACATTCTGAATCAGAATTGGCCAAAGTTTGCACATACTTTTTTATAAGGGAGAGTCCTCGTTCTTCGAAGCACAACGCTGCAGTAAATTATCTCCACGACCATATTTACCAATCATAACCTTATGCCATAAATAGCTCGAATCATTAATCAAATTCCATCATCGTTTAAGAATAAAAGATTCATTAACAATACTCAAATCTCGAAAACCAAGGCCCCCTTTATATTGATAATTTCGAATCTTTTCCAACCTCACCATATGAGCTCCCCTTCTATTACTGTATGGCCCCAAATGAACGCATGTTGAGCTTTTTCAATCTCATGACAAAAACTTTTTGGGATTTGAAGATGTTGCATAGGATAAAGTGTCATGGAGTCCAATACCAATTGTGCCAAAGTTATCCTCCCCGCCATTGAAGGCACATGGATTTCCAACCCTGTAGTCTGATATTCACTTGATCAAGAATGTGACTAAAGTTGGCCTTCTTTGCTCTGTCTAGTTTGCTCTATGACATTCTTGGAGAAATAAATGTTTGTCGTTAAATTATTCACAAGGTATCCCGACACCTCACAGAAATCCTTAAGAATGGCCATCACATTTCTCAATTGATCATCGCTTGCCTCAACAAATAGAATAAGATCATCCGCAAACATTAAATGCGATATTAGCGGATCCTCTCTACCGGCCCGCATAGGATTCCACCTGTTTCCTTCAACCACTTCCAAGATCATATGCGACAACCTATCCATACATATAAGAAATATATATGGCGAGAGTGGGTCGCCTTGTCTAATTCTACACGAAGGAGTGAAGAAATTCGTCTATTGATCATTCCAAAGGATAGAGAATTAGTTTGGAGTAATACATTGGATGATAATATCTCTTAGGTGTTGTGGTATACCAAACTCAATCAAGGAATCCCTAGTGAAGGACCAGCTTAATCTATCATATGCTTTCATCAAATCTATCTTGATCGACATGAATCCTCTTCTTCCCCTCACTCTCCTCATGGAGTGGACCATTTCTTGAACTATTACAATATTGTCATGAATGCTTTGCCTTGAAACAAAATTGGACTGGAAAGGCGAGATGCGGTCTTTCAAATAAGGCTTCAGCTTATCAACCATGATCTTCAAGAAACCCTTATACATCACATTGCACAAGGAAATAGGACGAAATTGGTTCAGAAATTCAGGTTTATCAATTTTTGGAATGAGCAAAATCATGGCTTTGTTTAACCCTTTCACCTCCTCAGGAAACCTCCAAAGCTGATGAATACCTTGTTCCACCTCCTTGTACACTATCTCCCAATTCTATTGATAGAAAATGTCTGGCATCCCGTCCTTCCCTGGGGCTTTTAAAGCACCTATGTTAAAGAAATCTCTCTTAATATCTTCGCTACTAGGGGCCCTAATAGACTCAGCAACAATGTTTTCCCCAACTGGGGGAAAGGTCTTCAAGCAATTAATTTTATCTCTTATGTTCTGCTCACCAGTAAATAAACTCTCAAAATAACATAACACCATGTCCTTCAAATTTTGATAATCTTCTTCCTAACTCCCGTCCTCCCTCCTGAGACACATAACTTTGTTTCTACGTCTTTGAACAACTATTTTTAGGTGGTAGTATTTTATATTCCGATCCCCATCTTTACTCCACATTGCTCTAGATTTTGGATCCAAAGTCTCTCCTCCTAATCAAGAGTTTCTGCCAATTGATTTTGCAGATCGCTCTCCAAATCTTCAAGCCTGCGATTCCTTCCATACGACTAACACTTTTGAATACCATCAATCCTTGCTATTAGCCTCCTTTTCCTTTTGATGATGTCTCCAAAAATATCTTTCTTCCAATTGCTAATGTTGTCTTTTAGGTGTAGCATCTTCTGAAAATAATTGCCCCTTACTTCCCAGCTGTTTCTCAAGACTCTTCCAAAATTATGATGTTGCATCCAGAATGTTTTGAAACGATAGTGTCTATTATTGTGACCGTTTGGGCTACCATTAGTTTCAATTAAGAGCAGATGACGATCTGAGTGAGTGCGAGTAAGACAAGACACAATCGCTTCTGAGTATCTTAGCCTCCAATCAGCATTACACAACTCGCTATCTAACCTCTCGAACACTCTTTCCCTCCCATTCCTTATTGCTCCTTTCCAAGTGAACTTGGATCACTTTGCACCCAAATCAATAAGCTTGCACTGTGAGATCCAGGTAGAAAACTCCTGGCATTTTCTTAACTCTGCAGGCACCCCCCTTTTTCTCCATAGGGCTCGTAATTGCATTGAAGCCTCCGACAACAAGCCATGGCTCATTAATGTTCAACAAAATCTCTTTCAAAATTCTCCAACCCTCCTTCCTCTCTGTCTCTCTAGGGCTACAATACACAACCGTAATCAACCACGGTCACTTGTGTCCCTCTTTCACAACAGCATGGATGAACTGGTCATTTAGGTAGATGGGCCTGATATTCAAATCCCCTCTGTTCCACAATAATCTCACCCCCCCACTAGAGCCTCTGGCCTCTACCAAAATGGAATTATTAAAACCCAAAGTTCTAATGACTCTTTAGGTCTGATCTCTAGAGCACCTAGTTTTCTGGAGAGCAATAATATCTAGTTTATATCTTCTTATATATTCTTTACAAGCTATGTTAAATGGGTGCCCAACGACACCTCTAGAATTCCAATTGAAAATAATCATAACTAAATAAAAATAATAAGAGATGAGCCACTTAGCTATGTATCTGGGCTTCCTCCGGTACCTCTTTAGCCCAATTTCCTTTCTTCCTCCATTAGAGTTGCTTCATTGTAATCTTGTTTTGGGGGAGTTAATACTCAAAATGGCCCCTAAAATTTGAAGACAGACTCAATTTGACCCCCAAATTTTTAATTGACTCAATTTGAACCCCTAAATTTGAATAAGTGACTCACATTAGCCCTTCTGTTAATCTCCATTAACGGCACGCTTATCTGGAACGTTAAGTGACACGTGGAGTTGACAGGTGACCTTATTAAATGTTGATGACATAGAAAAAAAATTTTTAGACTCAATTTAGCCCCCCTTTTAATGAATATAAAACCCTAACAAGTGCCAAATTCCCAAATTAATAACGTTGTTTGGGTGTTGGAGAAGATGATGAGGAGCACCAGCCAAGGTTTCGGAAGCTGCAACAGATCTCATTCACATGGAAGTTTAGATAGGAATCCAAATCGAGGTAGATCTGGAAAGGTTCCACACTGGTGTGGTTGTGGAGTGCGTCCCATTCTTCAGGAGTAATGGGAGTAAACTCTATTAACTCAGGTACTTCATTATCATGAGGTTAGGAAACTCCATACTCAAAATATAAGTGGACTCTTCCTTGGTTCATTCTTGCAAGATAGCACATCTCTAACAATTCTTTGTCATGTGAAAGTGCTTTCAGTCCATTCTTTAAAGGTCCCAGGAATAAGCCACCAACATTCAACAATGTCAGCATAACCGAGCTCCTTGTAGTAATCCTTCAGTGAAAATACATCAAATCTATCTTCATCTAGTCCAGTTAATTCATCCGTATTGTCCGTTTTGTAAACTATACTGCCGTCATTCTTTGTAACAAAGCTGCCTCTGTGATGATAGACAATGGTTATCAAATCACCCATCTACAAATATAATTCAAACAATTAACAAATTAACTTCAACATCCAAGGCCTTTCATATCATGCATCAGATGATTCTACATTAACATGCCAATCAATATTTTTCAGAACAGAAAATATAAAAATTCATATATAAAATTTATCCGTGTAACAACAGCTACACAATTTTTTGTTGTCCATAATTAACAGCTCCGCATTATCACATTGACAAGCATAATCTATTTACTCATTCATGAATTTCTCCTTTTATATTTTCAAAAAAAAACTCAACTATTGAATCGTTTAGAAGAGTTGAAGTAAAATGCTAACAGTAAAACTAAACATCTTAAATTAAAACAAGTTGAATTTGTACTCTTTATGTACTCTATAGTACATCATTCCAACACTAAGTGCCAGTACTCATAACTCTCCACTAATTTCTAATAAATATGTCAGAAACAAATGATTCAACTCTTCTAAATATTCAACTCTAATTTAGATGTCCTTTCTTCTCTGTAACACAGTTAACATTAATCATAATTAGTCTTTTAAAAGGAAAAAATCCTAACAGAAGAGGATTAATAACTAAAACTATCTTCTTTCACAATGGACCCAATCCATTTGAGTATCAATAGAGCATAAATTAATGGCCTGTAAACCCCAACCAAGAGAAGATAGAAAATATAACATTGAACCCAAACATAGAATGCTTCATTACTAACCTTTTTTTGAGAAATAGTGGTGCGCAACTTCTTCTTTCTCGTGCTAGCAAATGAGAACGCGTGCGACAAGCTTTGCTAGCGCCCTACACTAGCAGCGACATTGATCTTCCACAGTATGGTGCATGCGAGAGAATGAAGAAAAAGAAGAAGAGTTTCCCTGTTTTGAGTGGTTTGATCATTGGTATTGTTGAATTTTAACCTCAGAATGGAAAATGCTGTTGTTTGAAGAGAGATTACCCGCCAAGGAGAAAACGACGTCGTTTAATAAGCCCACCTATCAAGCCCACGTGTCACTTAATATTCCAGGTAAGCGTGCCGTTAACAGAGATTAACAGAAGGACTAACGTGAGTCACTTATTCGAATTTGGGGGTTCAAATTGAATCAATTAAAATTTCGGGGTTAAGTTGAGTATGTATCCAAATTTCAGGGGCCATTTTGAGTATTAACTCTGTTTTGGGCCATAGCTGTGGAGGCCCAAATTTGTGTCCCGCTCTCCCATTTGGATATCTAGAGGTTTTGGTTCCTCAATAATAATTTCTATTGCTGGCTTTCCCTTTTCCTTTTCTCCCACTTCTCCAATATGTTGCTCATAAATTTGCTTACTGGGTCCTGCATCAATGATTGGTTACATATGATTTTTGTCTTTTTCCATCCTCTCTCTCCCATACTAAGGCATGCATGTCCTCGTACCATTCCTTAATTCTATTAGTGTCTCTGGAATACACTCAACAGTTTCTTGGGATTCGCTCACACCATGACCCTGAATTATCATTTTTCCACGTTCCTTCTGCATTTCACTCCCTAATAAGAAAGGTCTTCTTTGAGGCTGTGAATTATCAACCCTTTGTATTCGGGCCGTTGATCTTGATCTCTGAAGGGGATTCTCACGCGTGTCTTCCTCACTTTCTATCAGGGTGTTGAATCTTGAAGCATTAGTGTTTGCTCCCTAATATCCACATCTTTTGCAGAAATTACCTTCCTACCCCTCTTAGGTTTTTGGACCGTCATCCATTCTCCATACACGTACTGTCTCTACTGCTCACTCACTGGCCCTCCGCTGTGATCCTGCCCGCCGCTTCCTTCAATGGTAACTTCCACCACTTGAACCTTCTCAGTCTCTGTACACCCTTCCTTGGTATGTCCGCTCCAACCACATTTGAAACAGATAGTATGGAGTCCTTCGTATTCCATGAACACCGTTTTTTCTTTGATTCTGGTTTTTTATCTGAGGCGCTTGGTGAGATTTATTTCTACACATAGCCTTGCAAATATTCCTCTCGCCTGCTCCGCTGTTATAGTCTATCTTGATAGTTTTTCCAATAACTCCTCCGATCGTCTTTAGTATCCATCGATCATAATATTCAATCGGCAAATCCGATATCCTCACCCATGCAGCAATTTACGTAATTCCTCCCCATTGGGATTAAAATCCGGCCTCCACCTCTGTACTGCTAGATAATGGTCAAAGATCATCCGCAATCCATCCTTCAAGGCCCCTTCATAATCAACAGTCGCAGTGAACCTTGCCAAGAAGAATTCATTCCCCACATCTATTAAATTGATAGACCTCTCTTTAAGCCCAAAAGGTGTCTAGCCTCTTTTTCAGCACTCCAAACCCTATTCTTCTCCCCAACAACTTGATTATCAGAGTGTGGTTTCATTGTTTGTTCAGTCTCCTCTGTTTCACTTTGTTTATGATGAGATTGGGGTACCCATCCTCATCCCAAACAATTTTCCTGTTCGACAACACTCTTCTAGCTCTCCATCCCTCGCTTTCTTCAACCTCTCCTTCCCTTTCTGAGTATTCATACTCTAACTCAGAGTCTGCTTCATCCTCATCCGACATTACGTCCTTGTCCTCCTCAGAATTAGTTTCCTCTTCATACACAAAGTCTGGTCCTTTCACCATGCTTGCATACGAGTGTTTAGGTTGCGGGGCACCTGTCTCTTTCTCAGCATATTCAGCAGTCGTTCTTCCTTATGCACTCCTATCCCTTTCCGAACTCACTTAAATCATTGTTATCAAAATCGAATTAGACCGACTAGTTTGATTGAAAAGTTAGTGAATCGATAGTATCTAGACAGTTCGACACAAATCCAATGCAATTTGGGCCCTTAAACCACACATACCCACGGATGCACAGGCGGTGCTAGGAAACACGCTAGAAACTCTGGTTTGAAAATTTACTAATAAGGGGCAGCTTATGAGAATTGAACATTGGACCTTTAATGGCCAAGGCTTTAAGTCATGCACACTGGCCACCAAGCCAACGTGTTGCTTATTGAATTAAACTCTCAAACTTAATTTGAAAAAAAAAAGTTAACTTGACAACATAGAGTACGGATATGTTTCTCTAATCTGTCTCTCATGCATGTCTCAGTGTCATCGCGACCACTTCTCTTCGTCGTGGATTTTCATCGTTGATTTGCTCTCCTTGTTACAGATATGGTTCAACCGCTGTTAGCCTTGTACTCTTTCTATTGTTGATATGCTATTGTTGTTACTGTATTATTGTTGTTATTATTATTGTTGTTGTTGTTGTTGTTGTAGACGCACAAAGAAAAAATGGTCACTAAAATGCACAAAATTATTTTATTACTAGTGCTTGCGAAATGAAAAAAAAAACCACCAATTTTTTATGACTGTGAGAAATGGGTAATAGACAAATAATAATAATAATAATAATAATAATAATAATAATAATAGTAGTAGTAGTAATAATAACAGTAAATAATAATAATAATATTTAAATTAACAATAATAATATTTAAATTTCAATAAAATAAAATATCAATACAATATATATATATATATATAGACCTTCTTAATTAAATGCAAAAATATAATCCTCATTTATTCCATTAAGATTTGTTTTTCAATGAGTGACATTATCAAAATAGGAGTGATTTTATTATACAAATTTGTATAAAATATAATACAAAAGAATTCATGTAATTTTAAATGAGTAATAAGTAGTTGGTGGACATACTAAATGCAATGATCAATTAAAAATGATAGATAATGGACATGCTATTTAATTATCATTACATTTAACATTTTCACTATTTTTTTTATAAGATTTTAGAAGCAAAAAGATATTAGAAATAAGATGTTATCTTTTATTTTCACTTTTTTTATTAAATTCTAAAAATAGAAGACTAAAAATAAAAGTAAAATAATAAAAATGCAAATACTTCCATAATTTATCTTAAAAACTTTTAGGATTAGAATTTGATAAAGATTGTTAGAATATATTAGGATCAATTAGCATTTATTAAAATTATTTAGTATATCTGAATATTTCTTACATAATATTACATTATTATTATTATTTTTATTCTCTTAGCACCTATAAATACCTTTTATATTGTATCATTCTACATGACAACTCAATAATACACTCTTTAAATTACTCTCTAGTTTCTAACAAAGATAAAGGGATATTAAAAAAATGAGTGGAACAAATATTGAAAAAAAATCTTAATCGAATAGATGAGCATCATATTTTTACATATTTAATTAAAAAGATCAATATATTTTATGGTAATATTTTATTTTGTTGTAATTTAAATATTATTATTATTAATTTAAACATTATTATTAATACTGTGAATTTAAATATTATTATTCACTATTGTTATTATTATTATTATTATTATTATTATTATTATTATTATTATTATTATTTATCACTGTCCATCTGGGTGAGAAATGGACAACCGCTTTCCATTTCGTGTGCGCTCTATTTACGTCAAAACATCAACGGTCTATTTTGTGTGTATTTCATTTAGCGAGCGCTATTAGTAAAAGTTCTGCATATTTTGGAAACTTTTTTTTTGTGCATATTTAAAAAAATATATATTTATATATATATATTTATTTGTATAAAAAATTCCGTCTGACTCAATGTTGATGAAATTTTATCAAGTTTTGGAATTGAATATGAATCTCAAAAATAAATCAAGTGAATATTTGAGGACAAACTTAAATTGGAACAAACTAATTTTATTGGACCCATGTTCATCATTCTAACTAAATGACATTCCATTTATTCATACAAACAATCATAAAAAAGAGAAAATAAACTCAAACAAACAAAACAAAACAAAACAAAAATAATTTTGAAAAAAGGGTGGAGACAAAACAAACCGAAACGACTTGTCTGACCTGGTCGAACAAATCGTACATGTGTCTTTCATCGATATCAAGGTCCAGATCCCCAATGTACAACGATGTCGTAACAAATTGCTTCGATGCATTCACAGTACCTTCTGCCGTTGTCGGTAAAGGAGCGGCTGTGACGCTATTTTGCAGATCGAACAGCGTTGTGGCCTCCATCACCATCGTCACCTCACTTCTCTTCCTTTCTCTCTCAATGTAGCCTCCTTTTTCAATCCATCACCGTCGTCGCCTCCTTTTACTCCTTCTTCCGTTGTGCTTCTTTTCGTCACTGTGTTATTTTTTTCTCTGTTTCGTTCTGTTTTTCACTCTCTTTATCTCTCTCTTTCTGTATTATCAGTTGTCACTGTTACTACTTTCATCAGTAGCAAACTCTTTGCTTTTTCATCCTCTTCGATGATAGCTCCACTTGTGTTTACTTAATCAGAGAAAAAATGAGCGCAAGACAGAAAGAAGAGAAAGAGAGATAGAGAGAATCTAGCAAAGAATTCATTTTTAACCTAAATTTAAATCAGTATACTCAAAAGGAAAATATTGCACTTAACTCAATCATTCCTTTTAAACAGTATGTTGAAAACAATCAAACAAACAAATAACCATTTGTAACATTAGTTTTGAATTAATGTTAAAATAATAAGGATAAAGTGTATTATATTTTTATCCATCATAAATAATTGAAATAGTTTTTCGATCCTTATTTTATCTGTGTCACTTGTCAACCAAATAAACTTAGCACTTCTTGTCACAAAAAAAGTGGTAAGTTACCGAAAAAAAAATTTAGCACTTGTCAAATATTTAGCTATGACACTTGTCAAATAAAGACCACAACTACATTCCTATTATATATTTATAGATTATAGATATCATAAATAATTGAAATAGTATTTAGATCCTTGTTTTATCTGTGTCACTTGTGAACTAAATAAACCTAACACATGTCAAGTATTTAGCTATGACACTTGTCAATTAAATAAACCTAACATTTGTCATCAAGTATTTAGCTATCACACTTGTCAACCAAATAAACCTATTATATATTAATAGATAATAAGATTTGTATTCTTCCATTCAACACTTAATCCTCTTATTCCCATTTTTTCTATTTTCAATTATTTGATATGGATAACAACTAAACCCTAGAAAAAAATAAAATTGAATGAATAATAATGACTCAAAGTCTTAAACATATGTAAAACATTTTATCAAAAAATATAAAAAATAAAAAAAATTAAACATTTACTTGAAAGTTTGATGAAAAAAATAGTGAAAGCAAGGGAGAATGAGTTATCATGTTGTTTGTAGATCAAAGAGGAAAATGCATTTTTAATTTTTAAATTTTTTTTATAAAATATGATTTTTTATCATTTAATATTTTTTTATATATTTTTTTTTACTTAAAAAGATAACTTTTATATATACAAACTTTTATATATAAAGAGATTAGACTTCTATATATACTAAAAAATGTATAATTTTATGATGTTAAGTGTAAACAGCATCCACTTGTCAAGTATGGAGACTACCACTAATTAACTTTTATATATAAAAAGATGACTTTTATATATACAGACTTTTATATATAAAGAGATTAGACTTCTATATATACTAAAAAAATATACAACTTTATGATGCCAAGTATTAATCATAGATAACATCCACTTATTAAATATAGAAACTACCACTAGTTAGTTTTTATATATAAAGAGATAACTTCTATATATACATACTTTTATATATAAAGAGATGATGAATGCTAGCACACGCTTGGCGCCTCGCCAAATCAGGCGGTTCAAACGCCTCCCTTACGTGGTAAAATTTGACACCGGCTAATGGTTTCTTATACCTTTTCGCAGCCTGTCCCTTAACATGTGTTCCATTTTGAGCATTTTAGTTCTCAATAATTACGCAATTTGTCCCAATTTAGATATTTTTTTGGTTTAAGATGGATTGGTCCTACAGAAATGAGGCCAGGTCAGATAATAAATTATGGTAATTGTTGCTTCAAAAAACCATTAAATATTAAACCTCAGTTTAGGTAAATAATTTAGTTACCTTCTTTTAAAAAAAATAACTTAAATAATAAATGTTTATATAAAAGTAGTTTATAAATAAATTATTTTATATTTAATTTTTTTATTCTAAAAATATTTATTTTAAAATAAATATAATAAAAAAATTTATTATAAAAAAATTATTTTTTTTAACTTTTCTATAAACATTTAAATAGTTTTTTAAGAAATTATAATTTAATTTTAAAAATTGTACTAAACATTAATATTACTACTTTTCATAAGTAAAAAACTCCAAAAAAAAAAATAATTTTTACAACTTTTCAAGCTGACCCTAAAGAGTTTATAAATATATTATTGCAGAAAATTAATTTTTATTGCCATAATTCAATATTCAGTTCATTAAAATGAGAGGATAAAAAATATCAAAGATGAGAATAAAATCCTGAGTTGCTGGTGTGTTGTCCTGTCTGATACGGTCGAAGTTGAGATTCAGGCTACTGGCCGAAAGTTCTGTGAGTATAAGTCGATGACTAAAATACTATGCGATAGTAATGGAAAGGCGACGAAGGCGGATGAAAGAGCTCACAAATATCACGAGAGCTGCAGAGCCACCTTGTTATAATATAGTATCACTTTTTTTTTTCTAAATTTTAAAGTTCTCGTATCTAATCTCCTATGTGCCTTTTAAAATAGATGACCAGAATTCTAATTGTTATATTAAATATACTAAATTTTGTAATATAAAATATATAATGTATTTTCTCAACTTAACTATTTTTTATCATTATTATTTTTATTAGTAATATTAAAAAAAAAGTTAAAATTTATTTTATTTAATATTTATTAATTATTATGACTATTAAACGACAAATTTTTTGTATTTTTAGTAATAAAAAATATTAGTAAAATTTTTTTAAAATTTATCTTATTTAATATTTATTAATTATTATAATAATTAATAAATATTAAATAAAATAAATTCCGACTTTTTTTTCTTTTAACATTACCGTTTTATTATACACCACGACAAAAAGACAAAATTTTATTATACACCATGGATGACAAAAAGACAAAATTAGAGTAATACTATTCAAATTTGAACATCTCAAAATTAATTTTCATACTATATTTTCATTTCTTTTTTAGTTGTTTTGGGCCATTACTTCCATTTTTTAATTCATGTTATTGACATTATTTATTTGGGTACCAAACATGAAGAACGTTGAAATTATTTAGATACCAACCGAATGGCCCATTAGTAAGTCCAACCTAACTGGTTCAGTCATAAACCAAAAAGAATAATTTCAGACCAAAAATTAAAAAATTTACCACATTTATTTCATATTTCATGTATTTTCTCTTTAGACGGCCTTCAAATTAAAATATTTACAATACCCCTGAACCTGCTGCCTGGTAAGGTGTACCGCTGCATGCCAATTTCTTCAACAACAGGCGTTCGAACCGCCTGATTTAGCGAGACATGTGCTAGCATTCAGCTAAAGAGGTTAGATTTTTATATATACTAAAAAAATGTATAACTTTATGATAATAAGGATTGATCATAGACAGTATCTATTTATTAAATATAGAAACTACCACTAATTAACTTTTATATATATAAAAATAATTTTTATATATACAGATTTTTATATATAAAGAGATTAAATTTTTATATATATTAAAAAAATGTATAACTTTATGATGCCAAGTGTCGATCATAGATAGCATTTATTTGTCAAGCATGTAGGCTATTACTAGTTAGTTTTTATATATAAAAAAATAGATATAAAATTTCTATTCTTTAATTCAACACTTGTCAAGTATCTAACTATGACACTTGTTAACTAAATAAACTTAACACTTGTTAAGTATTTAATTATGACATTTGTCAACTAAATAAACTTATCATATATTAATAGATAATAAAATTTTTTATTTTTCTATTCAACACTTAATCTTTTTACTTTTATTTTTATTTTTAATTATTTGATATGGATAACAACTAAACCCTAAAAAAATTGAATGAATAATAATGACTTAAAGTCTTAAACAAATGTAAAAATTTTTATCAAAAAATATAAAAAAATAAAAAAAATAAACATTTACTTGAGAGTTTGATGAAAAAAATAGTGAAAGTAAAGGGGGAATGAGTTATCGATGTCGTTTGTAGATCCAAGAGGAAAATGTATTTTTAATTTTTAAATTTTTTTTATAAAATATGATTTTTTATTATTTAATATTTTTTTATATTCTTTTTTTACTTAAAAAGATAGCTTTTATATATACAGACTTTTATATATAAAGAAATTAGACTTCTATATATACTAAAAAAATGTATAACTTTATGATGTCAAGTGTCATTGATAAACAGCATCCATTTGTCAAGTATGGAGACTATTACTAGTAAACTTTTAAATATAAAGAAATGACTTATTTATATACAGACTTTTATATATAGAAAGATTAGACTTTTATATATACTAAAAAAAATATACAACTTTATGATGCCAAGTGTTGATCATAGACAGTATCCACTTGTCAAGCATGAAAACTACCACTAGTTAGGTTTTATATATAAAGAGATAACTTTTATATATACAGACATTTATATATAAAGAGATTAGACTTCTATATATACTAAAAAAAATGTACAACTTTATGATGCCAAGCATCGATCATAGACAGCATCCACTTGTCAAGGAGACTACCGCTATTTAGCTTTTATATATAAAGAAAGAGTAAAGTATCGTTTTTATCCCTAATGTTTGGAGTAAGTCTCAAATTTGTCCCTAACGTTTGAATCGTCCTATTTAAATCTCTAACGTTTTAAATTTGACTTAATATTGTCCTGCCGTTAGGAATCTGTTAACGGAATTGACGGCGGGACAAAATTGAGACAATTTTAAAACGTTAGGGACTTAAATATATAGGACGAACATGCTGGGGACAAAAACGATACATAGAAATAAATTTTAATTTTATCTTTCAATAATATCAATTTTTTACTGTACATAGTTATTCAATTATTTTTTAATCACATATAAGCAGGGACAGATCTACTTATATTGTAGTGGGGGCAAGCACCCCCCACTACAATTTGAAATTTTTTTGAATAGTATATGATAATGATATTTATTTGTCCCATTAAATTATTAAATTTGACCCACAATAATTTTTTATTCAATTTTTTATATTTGATAGTCAATTTAAAAACTTCATATTAGATGTACTTTATAATGATAAATTCTCAAATTTAAATGAGATTGGTGTTCTTTCTTAAAAATCGACTTGAAAGAATATTATCTATCTATTAGTGTTTTTTTTTAAATTAGTTTTAATTTTTTTCATAACGATTACACTAATTGAATGAACTTTTTCAACTATGAATATCATTAAGATCAAAGCTAATTGTATGAAAGGTGGGGTTTAAATATTTTTAAATAATTGTTTAACAACATATATATAAAAAAGAGACATTTTGATTATATTGTTAATGAAAAATTATTCAATCTTTTTAAAATATGAAATATAAAAAAATAAAATTTTAAATTATATGTTATTATTTAAATTATTATTTTTGTTTTTTAATTTGTAATTGGATATTTTGAAGATGGATCATATTTTATAATAACAAAATATAATTATACCAACAATTATGTTACGTATACATAAAAAATAATTATTTGTATAAAATAAATTTTAAAATACAAAATATACATTAAAAATAAGTTAAATAATATATATATAGTAGATAATTTGCTAGCTAATTTTTTATGTAAACATAATATTTTATTATAAAAATTATCATGCTATATATATTTTGCCCCCACAATCAAAATTTTCTGGATTCGTCACTGCATATAAGTAAATTACACTTAATCACATTAATTTTATTCTAAATAAATTTATTTTTTATAATTTTACTCTTAAAAATTTTTACTCATCATAAAATATTTGTAGAATGACTAGTACATAAATTTGTGGAAAAAAATGTTACATATACAATAACGTAATATGATTCTAGTCATTTTACAAATATTTCATGATGAGTAAAAATCTTTAAGAGTAAAATTATAAAAAAATAAATTTATTTAGAATCAAAGTAAAGTGATTAAGTGTAATTTATTTATATGTGATTAAAAATAATTGAATAACTAAGTACCGTAAAAGATTGATATTAGTGAAGGATAAAATTAAAATTTATTTCTATGTATCGTTTTTGCCACCAATGTTTTCGTCCTATTTAAGTCCCTAACGTTTCAAAATCGTCTCAATTTTGTCCCGCCCTCAATTCCGTTAACAGATTCCTAACAGCAGGATAACATTGAGTGAATTTTAAAACGTTAGGGACTTAAATAGGACGATTCAAACGTTAGGGACAACTTTAAGACTCACCCCAAACGTCGAGGACAAAAATGATATTTTACTCTATAAAGAAATAACTTTTATATATACAGAACTTTTATATATAAAGAGATTAGACTTCTGTATATACTAAAAAAATGTACAACTTTATGATGTCAAGTGTCAATCATAGACAGCATTCACTTGTTAAGCATGGAGACTACCACTGGTTAGCTTTTATATATAAAGAGATAGATATAAATTTTTTATTCTTTGATTCAACACTTGTCAAGTATTTAACTATAATACTTGTCAACTAAATAAATCTATTATATATAAATAGATGATAAGATTTTTATTCTTCCATTCAACACTTAACTCTCTCACTCCCACTTTTTCTATTTTCAATTATTTTATATGGTTAACAAGTAAGACCTAAAAAAATAAATTAAATGAATAATAAATACCTAAAGTCTCAAAAAAATATAAAAATATAAAAAACTAAATATTTAATTGAAAGTTTGATGAAAAAAATAGTAAAAACAAAGGGAGAAAAAATTATCGATGTCATTTGTGGATCAAAGAGAAAAATGTATTTTTTATTTTAAATTTTTTTTATAAAATATGATTTTTTATTATTTAATATTTTTTTTATTTTTTACTTAAAATGATAGTTTTTAAATATACAGACTTTTATATATAGAGAGATTAGACTTTTATATATACTAAAAAAATATACAACTTTAAGATGTCAAATGTCGAACATAAACAACATCCACTTATCAAGTATTGAGACTACCACTAGTTAACTTTTATATATACAGACTTTTATATATAAAAAGATTAGACTTCTATATATACTAAAAAAATGAACAACTTTATGATGGCAAGTGTCGATCATAGACAGAATTCACTTGTCAAGTATGGAGACTACCACTAGTTAGCTTTTATATATAAAGAGACAGATATAAGAATTTTATTCTTTGATTCAACACTTGTCAAGTATCTAGCTGTAACACTTGTCAATTAAATAAACCTAATACTTGTCAAGTATTTAACTATGACACTTCTCAACCAAATAAACCTATTATATGTTAATAGATAATAATTTTTTTTTCTTCCATTCAACACTTAATCCTCTTATTACTTGATGTGTATTTTTGTGGAAAACGAATTCCAAACACACAAATCTAACCGGCAAGTGCACCGGGTCGCATCAAGTAATAATAACTCACGGGAGTGAGGTCGATCCCACAGGGATTGAATGATTGAGCAATTTTAGTTTAGCTGTTGATTTAGTCAAGCGAATCAAGATTTGGTTGAGTGATTTGTGATTAACAGAATTTAAATTGCATGAAAAATAAAGGGAATGGGTAATTTGCATGAGATTAAAGAGAATAAAAAATTTAAAGTGCTGAATCTTAAAGAACAAGAAATTAAATGGCAGAAACTTAGAACGCAAGAAATGTAAATTGCAGAATCTTAAAGTGCAAGAAATGTAAATTGCTTGAATGATAAAAGGAGTTGGGAATTGGGATTGCAAAAATTAAACAAGGAAAAGTAAATTGCAACAAGCAGGGAAGTAAAAGATGAATTTAATTGTAGTAAATCTCAAATAGAAAATGTAAATTGCTTGAAGAAGCGTTCAACAGAGAAATGAAAAGAAAATTTCAGATCTCAGGACTCAAGAGACTAGATAACCAAGTCTAGATCTCAATGCCTTCCTAGATCTAATTCAGAAATTAATTGCAAGAGAATTTAAAGATCAAACGGTAGAAGAAAGGAATTCAAATA
This sequence comes from Arachis ipaensis, assembly GCF_059453495.1. Taxonomy (NCBI): domain Eukaryota; kingdom Viridiplantae; phylum Streptophyta; class Magnoliopsida; order Fabales; family Fabaceae; genus Arachis; species Arachis ipaensis. The sequence goes on along the minus strand of NC_142438.1, from coordinate 25,799,647 downwards.
TTGATTTCTCAAAAAGTGTAGTAAATAAAACAGAGAGATCTCAGGGTGAGATTGAAACAGAATTCCTTCAATTCTCCAACACCCAAAATTCAAACAAAGAGCAAATGAAATTGAAAATAAGAAAACTAAGAGGAAGAGAATTCAATTCTCCTTCCCCAAGACTCAAAATCTCCAATTAACTCCTAACCAAAAGCTCTCCCAAAATCACTTAGTAAAAACTAAAACGGAAAAGCTCTCTAAAAACTTAAATTCTAAGCTATTTATACACTCTCTTCAAATGATCTTCAAGCCTTGAATTGGGCCTTTGCTCTTGATGGAATTGGGTTGACAAAAGCCTCTGTTGATTGCTCTTGGAGTTGGAGAGAAACCCACTTGTGAACCGGGCCATAAACCGAAAAAGCTTGAGTAAAAGTTTGAGGTCAAACTTTTACTCAAACTTTTCATATCAGCTAGCCTTCCTTGCTGTCACCCACGTTTGAGCCAAAGTTTGAGGTCAAACTTTGAGCCAAACGTGGATCCCTCTTGTATGCCTCTTGGGGTGCTACTCTGTCCTCTTGTCAACGTTGAAAATTTTATACCAACTATAGACTATTATATATGATTGGAAAGCTCTGCATGTCAGCTTTCTAACCCACTTGGAATCACCTCAATTGGACATCTACAACTCAAGTTATTCTTGTTGGAAGTATACCCCTTCAGGCTGTTGTGGCGCCAACGTTTGCCTAAAAGCTTGAGGTCAAACGTTGGCGCAAGCTTTTGCTCTCCTGGGTGTATTTGTTGTGGCGCCAACGTTTGCCTAAAAGCTTGAGGTCAAACGTTGGCGCAAGCTTTTGCTCCATCCAGGGTGAATTCAACTCTTCCAAAAGTTTGAGCTAAAGTTTGAGGCAAGCTTTTGCTCAAGCTTTTTGTTCTCTCTTGCTCCTTGCCATTTCTTCTTTCTTCAACCTTCTTCAAAACTCTTTTCACCTATCATTAATCAACCAAGCACATCAAAGCTATGCTCAAAATCATGAGATTGTTATTCTTTCATAATATATAACAATTATAGCACAAAATCTCATGAAATTGCATTAATTTATCCATAGTTGATTGAATCAAAGGAAACATGAAATTCTACCCAATTGACTTACTTATGGCTAAAGAAAGTGCATAAAATCAATTGAAAACAAAAGAAAAAGGCTAGTGAAACTAGGCTAAGATGACTTGTCATCACAACACTAAACTTAAAGCTTGCTTGTCCCCAAGCAAGAAAGGAATTATGTTCAAAGGTTCTTTCAATTAAGATGGATTGAAGAATAACTTGTAATGTCCTGTGAGTGAAGTGATTAAGTGACAGTGGGGTGAACTCTAAATTATATGCTCATGCAAGGGCTTCAGTGCTTACTAGTCCTTACATATTGGAAGTCTTAGGTCCTAGGACTTTCATCCAAATGATATCATGGAGATCTCTCTATAGGTAATCACCTCGAAGCAGCTTAGAATTGCTGTGCTTTGGCCTTGACTCTAAGTGTCATGTCTCAAAGCGGCTCTTTAGATAAGCTTTCAATCAATACTCCTAAACCAGTTGGTTTTAAGGTATTAGGTGTTAAAGCACCCCTAAGGATTTACTTACTCAAGCCTCTCTCTTTGACACAATTCGACCACAAGCATTTACTAGGATAACAACTCTTTGAGTTCTTGTTTCTTTCTTCTTTTCTGCCTAGTAATTGATGCTCAGAGCCTTGGGCCATGTTCTTTTTGTTTTTGTATTTTCTTTATTTTTTTTTGTCTTGTTTGCTGCTTCTTGGATCAATAAATGTTTGAGAATTTCCACAACACTTCTTTGAACTTTATGTCCCGCCTATGAGCTCCCATGCAAGTTTTCATAAGCATGCAACCTCAATACATAATCATACAACTAGAACCACCACTTCTCCTAATCTTTTGCTTGCCTCAAAATTGTTTAATTCCTCAATCCTTCTTTTCAAAGAACTATCATGTGATGCATTTTTGAAATATTGAGTGCAAACAAGTTTTGGAGAGTATAGTATTGTAAATGATCAAGCATCTTGATTATTGAATAGCAGAAAAACTATACTAGACAGAAAGACAGATAGGGGTATCATATCACTTTCAATCACAATAGTATCTGATAATGAACAATACAACCTTTTGGAGTTTACTTGCTGTCCTCTTCCTCATCATCATTGCTGGTCTTCACATTCCTCTTTCATCTCTTTGATTGATGATGCTAAATCTTCCCAAGAGTTTGTATGGTACTCTGCAGTGATATTGAAAGTTGCTTGTTCCCCAAGCACTTGAAAAATGGTTAGCATGCATGATTTATTTGTGGGCCTTTGAACTTACTTTGGTGTGGGAACACCAAACTTAGTACCTTGCCAATGGTTCTCATGCATCAGATTAACCATGTGTGAAACTCTTTTTCTTTTTCAAAAGCAATAAAACTGAAAACTTAGGAAACAGCAGAATAGTTAACCAGTTTATCTAACTGCTTGAAGCTAGCATTATGCAGAAAGTGAGAATGTGTTTTATGATGGAATTTTGGTGGAACACCAAACTTAGAATCCGTCATTCTCCCTTATATTGTTTTGGTGTGTAACACCAAACTTAGCTCCTTGCGACATAGATAAAACTAATTAACCTTTTTATTGAAATAGATATGAAAAGATAGTTACCTCCGGTTGGGTTGCCTCCCAACAAGCGCTCTTTTATTGTCACTAGCTTGACATCTCTCATCCTCAGATCATGGAAGTTGAGGCTTATGTTGCCTTTGGTTTCCTCCTCTCACTATGGGCTTCCTTTCCTCTGTTTCTTTTTGTGAAATTCTTCTGTTGTGTCTTTCTTTGATGATTATTTCCTTTTCCATAGCCTTCTCACTTTCCTCCATAACTGATTTCCCTTTCAACCCAGCAGCTTTTTCGCTGTTCTTTGGGTCATCTTCAGTGGCCCTTAGGACTATATTTGCCCTTCTCTCGCCCGTTTCTGCAAGGTGCCTAGCTAGTTGTTCCATTTGCCCCTCAATTCTTCTGAGTGAGGCCTCTTGGTTCTTGCTTATCATCTCTTGATTTTTCCTTGCTTCTTCCTGCTCTATTATTGTCATCTCTTGAACTTTCACGAACCTTTCCATCATCATTTCTAGAACATAGAGTCTTTGAAAGTTTGGAATTGGTCGTGGTTGTGTTAACTGTGGTGGTTGATGAGAGTCATTTTGGGCGAGTGGTGAGGTAGGATGGGGTTGGAAGTGTGTGTATTGGGGTGGTGCATGATGATTGTTGTTGTGGGGGTTGTTTTTATGCTGGTTTTTGAAGTTGGGGTTGTTGCAGTTGAAGTCCCTTGGTCTTTGATTTTGGTTTTCAACTCCCCTCCAGTTGGACTGAGTTCTCCAGGGTGGGCTGTACACATCATTCTGAGACCTATGTTGGAATATGCTAGAGGAACTGTTTGGAGAGTGTGATTGCTCATAACTTTGTTGCTCATGGTTAATTGCTCCAAAACCTTGTTCAGCTTGATTCCACCCGTAAGAGTTTTGAGTTAGGTTGTATGCATGTACTACAGCATTTCCCAGCTCATTAATTTTTCTGACCATCATATCTAGGTGTTGTAGAGTCTGCTGATGCATCTGCTTGTTTTGGTTCATGACTGCACGGATACCTTCAATTTTCTTCTCTTGTGTGAATGGTTGTACTTCTGCCTCTGGTTTAACAATTCCCTGAGGTGGTTTTAACTTGGCTAGGAGTTCACTCATTAGTTCTTCCCATCCGATGATGTTTCCTTGTGGGAAAGCTTCAAACCATTGAGAAACGCCGTTCATGGTGACTAGTGGGTGCTTCGAAGTATGGGTTGCATTATCATCTAAGGTGGGGATATTACTCCCCTGCTTATTGGAATTCGTTGAGTTCCCCTTCATGATCTGCACAATCATAAACGATCCAAATAAAGATAGAGTATATTCATGCCCAAGATGTGATCAGAAAATTAGCTGACACCATGTATCAAACAGTTGATAGGCTTGAAAGATTAATAAAAGAAAATTGCTTCTCTTGTATATTCAACAAGCAAAAGCATGAGAATCATACAAAACCAGAAAAACCAGAAAAACTTCAAACTATTGCTAGAATGAAGTTTTTGTTAGCTCAGGCAAAAATTCAAACAGTTAGTGGGTTAGTAAAAAAAATTAAAGAAACAGAAGAAAAAGTGCTTGATCTAGATCTCCACTTCACTTAATCATTGTCAATCTATTTCAATCCCCGGCAACGGCGCCAAAAACTTGATGTGTATTTTTGTGGAAAACGAATTTCAAACACACAAATCTAACCGGCAAGTGCACCGGGTCGCATCAAGTAATAATAACTCACGGGAGTGAGGTCGATCCCACAGGGATTGAAGGATTGAGCAATTTTAGTTTAGTTGTTGATTTAGTCAAGCGAATCAAGATTTGGTTGAGTGATTTGTGATTAACAGAATTTTAATTGCATGGAAAATAAAGGGAATGGGTAATTTGCATGAGATTAAAGAGAATAGAAAATTTAAAGTGCTGAATCTTAAAGAACAAGAAATTAAATGGCAGAAACTTAGAACGCAAGAAATGTAAATTGCAGAATCTTAAAGTGCAAGAAATGTAAATTGCTTGAATGATAAAAGGAGTTGGGAATTGGGATTGCAGAAATTAAACAAGGAAAAGTAAATTGCAACAAGCAGGGAAGTAAAAGATGAATTTAATTGCAGTAAATCTCAAACAGAAAATGTAAATTGCTTGAAGAAGCGTTCAACAGAGAAATGAAAAGGAAATTTCAAATCTCAGGACTCAAGAGACTAGATAACCAAGTCTAGATCTCAATGCCTTCCTAGATCTAATTCAGAAATTAATTGCAAGAGAATTTAAAGATCAAACAGTAGAAGAAAGGAATTCAAATATTGATTTCTCAAAAAGTGCAGTAAATAAAACAGAGAGATCTCAGGGTGAGATTGAAACAGAATTTCTTCAATTCTCCAACACCCAAGATTCAAACAAAGAGCAAATGAAATTGAAAATAAGAAAACTAAGAGAAAGAGAATTCAATTCTCCTTCCCCAAGACTCAAAATCTCCAATTAACTCCTAACCAAAAGCTCTCCCAAAATCACTTAGTAAAAACTAAAACGGAAAAGCTCTCTAAAAACTTAAATTCTAAGCTATTTATACACTCTCTTCAAATGATCTTCAAGCCTTGAATTGGGCCTTTGCTCTTGATGGAATTGGGTTGACAAAAGCCTCTGTTGATTGCTCTTGGAGTTGGAGAGAAACCCACTTGTGAACCGGGCCATGAACCGGAAAAGCTTGAGTAAAAGTTTGAGGTCAAACTTTTACTCAAACTTTTCATATCAGCTAGCCTTCCTTGCTGTCATCCACGTTTGAGCCAAAGTTTGAGGTCAAACTTTGAGCCAAACGTGGATCCCTCTTGTATGCCTCTTGGAGTGCTACTTTGTCCTCTTGTCAACGTTGCAAATTTTATGCCAAATATAGACTATTATATATGGTTGGAAAGCTCTGCATGTCAGCTTTCTAACCCACTTAGAATCACCTCAATTGGACATCTACAACTCAAGTTATTCCTGTTGGAAGTATACCCCTTCAGGCTGTTGTGGCGCCAACGTTTGCCTAAAAGCTTGAGGTCAAACGTTGGCGCAATTAGAGAATAGGAGAGCTCCCACTTGGATGAGGGACTATGTGTCTAAGTGAGAGTTTGAACTAGAGAATTATTTCTCTGCTGAGGTGGAGAAGTTAATTAGAGAGTGTGAAGGAGTATATAGTGGAAAGAGTCATTTTCACATGTTACGTAGAGAAGAATTGAGACGTGAGTCTTAGAGAAGTTTTCCCTTACTCGAAAAGGGGCTATACCTGAATCTCTTTTTATCATTCAATAACAAACTATCTTCTTCTTCTGTTTCTACCTTGTGCATTCTTCTACTGTTCCATTATATGCACATTCAGGTATAACATTTGGTGCTTTTGTTGAGAGAGGATGGTGAATCCCGATGAACTCTGTCACCAAACTGAACTTTCCGCGTTACAGAGGAGCCATGTGGTGATCGCTAGCCAAGTCTCTTCCACAAACGATCGCATGGACGGTCTAGAAGGGTCTTTACTTGAGATTCGTGGGATGCTAAAGGACGCTCTGAAATTAAAGAAGGTAGCGGGTGACTCCGAGGACGAGGAGTTGCAACACTCTTCATTCAGCCACACCGCTCAACCGATTTTCCAGGGGAGACGAGGAACGAAGGTAGAGCTCGTGAGCTTTAATGGTGAGAAAGTGGAAGAGTGGGTGTTCAAAGCGCGAGAATACTTTGAGTTATTTGATGTGCCTGTAGACATGAGGATCCGAATGATCTCCTTCCATCTCACTAGAGCAGCTTATTCGTGGTACCGCTGGGGGGTCAACAACCACATTTCATACACTTGGGAGGGTTTCTTGGATGCGTTGCTTGAGCAATTCTGACAGCACCAGTTTTACGATCCCAAAGCCGCTCTTAAGGAACTAAAACAAATCAGCACCGTTGCAGAGTATCAAAACCAATTCGAAGAGCTCACAAACCAGGTAACCGGGTTAAGCGAAGAATGGTTAATTTCCTTGTTTGTAGCTGGTCTCCAGAATTATTTGAAATGTGAATTGTTGTTAGCCAAACCCACTTCTTATGTTACTACAGTCTCATTAGCAAAACTACATGAACAAAAACATGCTGCTATCTCATTTCACAAACCCCTTGCTAATACCCCAAAACCAAGTCACCCAATCACTCATCCCCTTTCTACGAACAACCGTAACCTTCCGCTCAATCAACCATGGATGAATTAATGCAATTTCATGAGATTTTATGCTATAATTGTCATATATTATGAAAGAATAACAAACTCATGATTTTGATCAAAGCTTTGATGTGTATGGTTGATTGATGATAGGTGAAAAGAGTTTTGAAGAAGGTTGAAGAAAGAAGGAATGGCTAGGAGCAAGAAAGAACAAAAAGCTTGAGCCAAAGTTTGCCTCAAACTTTTGGAAGAATTGAAAACACCCTAGAGGAAAAAAGCTTGAGCCAAAGTTTGCCTCAAACTTTAGCTCAAACTTTTGGGAGAAAAGCTTGAGCCAACGTTTGCCTCAAACTTTTTGGTAAATGTTGGCATCACAAAACCAACACCCTGGAGGAGAAAAGCTTGCGCCAACGTTTGCCTCAAGCTTTTTGGCAAACGTTGGCGCCACACTTACACACCCTGGAGGAAAAAGCTTGAGCCAACGTTTGCCTCAAACTTTTTAGCAAACGTTGGCGCCACACATGCATACAAGGGGTATACTTCCAACAAGAATAACTTGAGCTACAGAGCTCCAAATGAGGTGATTCAAAAAGCAATGGAAAGTAGGAATCGAGAGCTTTCCAAGCATATATGGCACTGCATGGTGGACACTAAAATTGAGGGAGAAAACTGCCCCGCAATGTGCATAAACGAACATGGTGGCAACCTGCAGTGAGGCCAACTGACCTCTGCACCTTCGACGGAGTATAACTCGAGCTGCGGAACTCCAAATGATGCGCTTCCAACGGCATTGGAAAGTAGACATTCAGGGCTTTCCAAAAATGTATAATAGTATGAGGTGAACAATGTGTTTGAGCCTCCAGAACTGGCATTTTCGACCACGTTTGAGGCAAACTTTACCTCAAACGCTGCACTCCAAAGTCAGCAACCCTGCCCTCTTCAAATGAGCATAACTTGAGTTGTAGATGTCCAATTGAGATGATTTTAATTGGATTAGAAAGCTGACATTCAGAGCTTTCCAACCATATATAATAGTCTATAGTGGGCATGAAATTGGCAACGTTGACAAGAGGACAAAGTAGCGCCACAAGACATGCAAGGGAGGATCCACGTTTGAGCTAAAGTTTGACCTCAAACTTTAAGCCAAACGTGGATGACAGCAAAAAGAGCAAGCTGCTACAAAAAGCTTGAGTCAAAGTTTGCCTCAAACTTTGACTCAAACTTTTTTTGGTTCATGGTCCGGTTCAAAGCTTAAATATTTCCCAAGGTCAAGAGCAATCAACAGAGGCTATTTTCAACCCAATTCCATCAAGGCCAAAAGCCCAATTGACATCACTCAAAGGCACAAGAAACAATTTGATTAGGAATTTCATTTTCTTTGTAATTTGCTTTTCAATTTCATTTTCATTTGTCATGTTTGTAAAAGCCTATAAAAAGGCATCATTTTCATTTTAGAAAGGGGAGTCCCATCAGAGAGTACAGGGGAGCTCCATTAGAGAGCTCTCTCTTAGTTTTCATTCTTGTCTTGAATCTTGAGTTGAGAATTGAAGAAATTCTGTTTCAATCTCACCTTGAGAATTTTCTTGTTTACTTTCTCTGCACAATTGAATTTCCATTCCTGTTTACTGCTTCACCTTCTCTTGGCTTCTGCAATTTACTTTTCTTTAATTTCTCTTGCAATTGTTCTTGTTGGATCAAGGAAGGATTTGAGATCTAGACTTGTTTTCTAGTCTCTTCCACTCCTGAGATCTTCAATCTTCTTTTAAATTGCTGCAAATTAAGCATAGTCTTTCTGTCTTTAAAGTCTTTAAGAAATTTTACTTTCTGTTGCATTGCTTCCAATTTGCTTCTCTGTTTATATTGCTCCCAGCACCCAGTTCGATTTATTCTTCCTGCAATTTACATTTTCAGTTGCTTGATCTATTGCTTTCTTTAATTTCCAGCACCCACCCCCCTTTAATTTCATGCAATTTATATTTCTTGTCATTTAAGATTTTGCCAATTTACATTTCTTGCTCTTTAAGTTTCTGTCCAATTTACTTTCTGCAACTTTAAATTCCTTGTCATTTACATTTTGTTGCTTTAAGTTTCACACAATTCACATCAATGTTAGCTTGACTAAACTAATCACCCACTAAAGTTGCTTGATCCATAATCCCTGTGGGATCGACCTCACTCACGTGAGTTTTACTACTTGATGCGACCCGGTATACTTGCCGGTGAGATTTGGGTGTTTTGGAAATTCATCTTTCCGCAAATTTTCCCATCAAGCTTTTGGCGCCGTTGCCGGGGATTGATTTAGATCAACAATGATTATGTGGGTGAGAAGTCTAGATCAAGCATTTTTTTGTTTTTGTTCTCTGTTTTAAACTGAAACCAAGGTGTTTGTGTTTTTGCCTCACTAAGAAATTCTGCCTCTGTGACATGAATTTCAATTTTCAAAGGTGTTGTGTTTTGCAAAATACAAATGGAGTTCAACTCATCTTGCAGTCAAAAAAAATTTTTCAGGATATCACCCACCATCACCAACCTCTAATGGTGGCTGGGGATATCACCAAGAATTAACAGATTCTGAGCACTCCAATCCATGGAGAATAGCTTCAGAGACACAAGATGAGCAAGGGAATCAGATGGGACACTTCCCAGAGACACAATATGATCCAGATTTTGATGAGTCTAACAACTACTCATATTGTGACTGGGAAAGTCAAAATCAAAGAAATCTTAGCAATCCATACTGTGATGAGTTCAACAATTCTTCAAATTGTGATTCAGAGGATCTCCTTCAAAAGTCCAGAGGAATTTTTGAAAGACAAGAACAATCCTGGAAAAGGCAAGAAGCTCTCTTCAAAAATATGAATGGAGATTTAGAGAAAATAAGGAGGAGCTTAGAACCACTGAGCAAGAAAAATGAAGGCCAATTGATGGATATGAAGGAGAAAGTGGAAGAGCAAGATAAGGAGGCCACTGCATCAAGTGAACTTTCAATGAAGAATGAGGTGGTTGAAAATAAAAATGCACTTGAGGTAACAAAGGAACATTCACAACCCTCACAAACTTCCCTTGAATCTGTGATCGAAAAATATGAAGAAGAGATGAAGAAATCTTGGGAAGAACAACAAACCTCCTCCATAAAAGAACTATTAAGTCAAATGTTGGGTGCAAAGAAAGGAGTGGAGGAGCATGAAAGTAAGGAAGTCATTCCAGAGAATTCACACTCAAGTGAAGTAGAAAATCACATGAAGGAAGGGCTCATGGAACCACAATACAAGAGGCTCTTAATGAAGAAATCACTCCAATAATCACACAGCAACCATGTCTTGACATCCAAGAGGTGAAGGCAATTGACAAAAGCACCAAGAAGAGGATTGTGACCAAGATACCAAGGACAACATTCATGAGAAGGTCAACTGCAAACAATCCTCCCCCTGATCCAGCAAGCAAGATCAATCAAGCCAATTTCACAAGGAAGCTTGTTGAAAGGAGACCAAGACAGGGGACAATAACTGAAACTTCTCCCCTCTTGGAGTCATTCCTCTTAACAAACTGGAAGAAGAGGAAGAAAGTGAAGAACAACATGTCAAGCTAATGACACTAAAAGAGCACTTGTTGGGAGGTAACCCAATCGTAGGTAACAATTTTTCTCTGCTTTGTTTTCGTCCTTTGTTTAGTTTAAATTTCAATAAATTGACATATGGTTACATTCTAAGTTTGGTGTTGCTATGCAACAAAATTTGGTTCTAATCCTTACAAGATACTTGCATCAATTCCAAGTGAAAGTGTCACACTAAGTTTGGTGTGCCACTTGTTCTTTATGCAAAGTATTATGCTCACCTTCTTAAGTTTGCAATCACAATGTTTCTGTCTCTTGTGCCTTGATTATTATCTTTAATTTTGCTTGCTTAGAACACATGTACTACTAACTTTTCATTGTGTAAGACATTCATGATCCATCTTAGCCCCATAGCCATTGTTCTAATTATTGCTTGAGGATGAGCAAGCATTCTGAGTTTGGCAAGGGAAGGAGGAAGAATAGAGGAAAAAGGACAACAATAATAAAGATGAACTACAAGGTTGTAGAGTTCCTTTTCTCCTCATTTATTTCCAGCACTTACAATGCATGATTGTCTTTAGATTCTCTATGTGCATGTGTGGTATGAATAAGCATAGTTTGATTTTTAAATTGCAACATGGTGCTGTGCCATTATGATTACCAACTTGAGTTTTGTGAATTCAAAAGCAGTAAAGCATCATGATCATAAACAAACAAGGCATTAAAGAAGAACTTAGCATGTGCATACAAGTATTGGAAAGTTAGTATGATTAATTGTTGCTCAATTGCATTGGATTTTATTTAATTGAAGCTTTCATCTAGGACATTTTGTGAAATCTTTTGAAAATCATGAAAACCTTGAAGAGGCAAATACAATTAAAGCAAGAAAAGAAAAAGGGAAAGAATGAGAAAGCTGAAGGCTCTGAGTACCAATGGCAATTTATTTGTTAAGTACTTGTGGTGTTTATGTATCAAGCCAAATGCTTGAAAACAAAACACTTAGAAGTCAAGGTTAGGCTCAAAGTGCAAAAGCACTCCCTCAAAGCTCAAGGCTCTGAGCATCAATGATTAGAGAATCAAGAAAAGAAAAGAAAAATGAGCTTAATGAAGTCCTCTAATCAAATGCTTGTGGTGCTTATGTATCAAGTGGTAATACTTGAAAACAAAGCATTTAGAAGTCGTAGCTTTGTTATTAACTCATGGGGCAAAGCACCCAAAAGGAGAAGCTAATAAGAAAAGCAAAAAGCTTGTTTCAAGGAAGAAATATAAGGAAAAGATTTCATAAAATGAGCTAGATAGAAGCATCAATCATTTACATTTCTTTTGTGATTGTAGCATGCTTAGAAAACTAGCTTACCATGAACATTGAGTTGCTATTCTTCTTACCTTGGATTGTCAATCTCTATTGCATGATTCTTTTCTTGCTTGGGGACAAGCAAGGTTTAAGTTTGGTGTTGTGATGACATGCCAACATGTCATGTTTTTCTATGCTTTTTCATTTGTTTTCAATAGGTTTTATGCACTTTCTTGAGGCATAAGCAAGCCAATTGGGTAGATTTTCATGTTTCCTTTGATTCAATCAACCATGGATGAATTAATGCAATTTCATGATATTTTATGCTATAATTGTCATATATTATGAAAGAATAACAAACTCATGATTTTGAGCAAAGCTTTGATGTGTTTGGTTGATTGATGATAGGTGAAAAGAGTTTTGAAGAAGGTTGAAGAAAGAAGGAATGGCTAGGAGCAAGAGAGAACAAAAAGCTTGAGCCAAAGTTTGCCTCAAACTTTAGCTCAAACTTTTGGAAGAATTGAAAACACCCCAGAGGAAAAAAGCTTGAGCCAAAGTTTGCCTCAAACTTTAGCTCAAACTTTTGGAAGAAAAGCTTGAGCCAACGTTTGCCTCAAACTTTTTGGTAAACGTTGGCATCACAAAACCAACACCCTGGAGGAGAAAAGCTTGCGCCAACGTTTGCCTCAAGCTTTTTGGCAAACGTTGGCGCCACACTTACACACCCTGGAGGAAAAAGCTTGAGCCAACGTTTGCCTCAAACTTTTTGGCAAACGTTGGCGCCACACATGCATACAAGGGGTATACTTCCAACAAGAATAACTTGAGCTACAGAGCTCCAAATGAGGTGATTCAAAAAGCAATGGAAAGTAGGAATCGAGAGCTTTCCAAGCATATATGGCACTGCATGGTGGACACTAAAATTGAGGGAGAAAACCGCCCTGCAATGTGCATAAACGAACATGGTGGCAACCTGCAGTGAGGCCAACTGACCTCTGCACCTTCGACGGAGTATAACTCGAGCTGCGGAACTCCAAATGATGCGCTTCCAATGGCATTGGAATGTAGACATTCAGGGCTTTCCAAAAATGTATAATAGTATGGGGTGAACAATGTGTTTGAGCCTCCAAAACTGGCGTTTTCGACCACGTTTGAGGCAAACTTTACCTCAAACGCTGCACTCCAAAGCCAGCGACCCTGCCCTCTTCAAATGAGCATAACTTGAGTTGTAGATGTCCAATTGAGGTGATTTTAATTGGGTTAGAAAGCTGACATTCAGAGCTTTCCAACCATATTTAATAGTCTATAGTGGGCATGAAATTGGCAACGTTGACAAGAGGACAAAGTAGCGCCACAAGACATGCAAGGGAGGATCCACGTTTGAGCTAAAGTTTGACCTCAAACTTTAAGCCAAACGTGGATGACAGCAAAAAGAGCAAGCTGCTACAAAAAGCTTGAGTCAACGTTTGCCTCAAACTTTGACTCAAACTTTTTTTGGTTCATGGTCCGGTTCAAAGCTTAAATATTTCCCAAGGTCAAGAGCAATCAACAGAGGCTATTTTCACCCCAATTCCATCAAGGCCAAAAGCCCAATTGACATCACTCAAAGGCACAAGAAACAATTTGATTAGGAATTTCATTTTCTTTGTAATTTACTTTTCAATTTCATTTTCATTTGTCATGTTTGTAAAAGCCTATAAAAAGGCATCATTTTCATTTTAGAAAGGGGAGTCCCATCAGAGAGTACAGGGGAGCTCCATTAGAGAGCTCTCTCTTAGTTTTCATTCTTGTCTTGAATCTTGAGTTGAGAATTGAAGAAATTCTGTTTCAATCTCACCTTGAGAATTTTCTTGTTTACTTTCTCTGCACAATTGAATTTCCATTCCTGTTTACTGCTTCACATTCTCTTGGCTTCTGCAATTTACTTTTCTTTAATTTCTCTTGCAATTGTTCTTGTTGGATCAAGGAAGGATTTGAGATCTAGACTTGTTTTCTAGTCTCTTCCACTCCTGAGATCTTCAATCTTCTTTTAAATTGCTGCAAATTAAGCATAGTCTTTCTGTCTTTAAAGTCTTTAAGAAATTTTACTTTCTGTTGCATTGCTTCCAATTTGCTTCTCTGTTTATATTGCTCCCAGCACCCAGTTCGATTTATTCTTCCTGCAATTTACATTTTCAGTTGCTTGATCTATTGCTTTCTTTAATTTTCAGCACCCACCCCCCTTTAATTTCATGCAATTTACATTTCTTGTCATTTAAGATTTTGCCAATTTACATTTCTTGCTCTTTAAGTTTCTGTCCAATTTACTTTCTGCAACTTTAAATTCCTTGTCATTTACATTTTGTTGCTTTAAGTTTCACACAATTCACATCAATGTTAGCTTGACTAAACTAATCACCCACTAAAGTTGCTTGATCCATCAATCCCTGTGGGATCGACCTCACTCACGTGAGTTTTACTACTTGATGCGACCCGGTATACTTGCCAGTGAGATTTGGGTGTTTTGGAAATTCATCTTTCCGCAAATTTTTCCATCAAGTTTTTGGCGCCGTTGCCGGGGATTGATTTAGATCAACAATGATTATGTGGGTGAGAAGTCTAGATCAAGCATTTTTTTTGTTTTTGTTCTCTGTTTTAAACTGAAACCAAGGTGTTTGTATTTTTGCCTCACTAAGAAATTCTGCCTCTGTGACATGAATTTCAATTTTCAAAGGTGTTGGGTTTTGCAAAATACAAATGGAGTTCAACTCATCTTGCAGTCAAAAAAAATTTTTCAGGATATCACCCACCATCACCAACCTCTAATGGTGGCTGGGGATATCACCAAGAATTAACAGATTCTGAGCACTCCAATCCATGGAGAATAGCTTCAGAGACACAAGATGAGCAAGGGAATCAGATGGGACACTTCCCAGAGACACAATATGATCCAGATTTTGATGAGTCTAACAACTACTCATATTGTGACTGGGAAAGTCAAAATCAAAGAAATCTTAGCAATCCATACTGTGATGAGTTCAACAATTCTTCAAATTGTGATTCAGAGGATCTCCTTCAAAAGTCCAGAGGAATTTTTGAAAGACAAGAACAATCCTGGAAAAGGCAAGAAGCTCTCTTCAAAAATATGAATGGAGATTTAGAGAAAATAAGGAGGAGCTTAGAACCACTGAGCAAGAAAAATGAAGGCCAATTGATGGATATGAAGGAGAAAGTGGAAGAGCAAGATAAGGAGGCCACTGCATCAAGTGAACTTTCAATGAAGAATGAGGTGGTTGAAAATAAAAATGCACTTGAGGTAACAAAGGAACATTCACAACCCTCACAAACTTCCCTTGAATCTGTGATCGAAAAATATGAAGAAGAGATGAAGAAATCTTGGGAAGAACAACAAACCTCCTCCATAAAAGAACTATTAAGTCAAATGTTGGGTGCAAAGAAAGGAGTGGAGGAGCATGAAAGTAAGGAAGTCATTCCAGAGAATTCACACTCAAGTGAAGTAGAAAATCACATGAAGGAAGGGCTCATGGAACCACAATACAAGAGGCTCTTAATGAAGAAATCACTCCAATAATCACACAGCAACCATGTCTTGACATCCAAGAGGTGAAGGCAATTGACAAAAGCACCAAGAAGAGGATTGTGACCAAGATACCAAGGACAACATTCATGAGAAGGTCAACTGCAAACAATCCTCCCCCTGATCCAGCAAGCAAGATCAATCAAGCCAATTTCACAAGGAAGCTTGTTGAAAGGAGACCAAGACAGGGGACAATAACTGAAACTTCTCCCCTCTTGGAGTCATTCCTCTTAACAAACTGGAAGAAGAGGAAGAAAGTGAAGAACAACATGTCAAGCTAATGACACTAAAAGAGCACTTGTTGGGAGGTAACCCAATCGTAGGTAACAATTTTTCTCTGCTTTGTTTTCGTCCTTTGTTTAGTTTAAATTTCAATAAATTGACATATGGTTACATTCTAAGTTTGGTGTTGCTATGCAACAAAATTTGGTTCTAATCCTTACAAGATACTTGCATCAATTCCAAGTGAAAGTGTCACACTAAGTTTGGTGTGCCACTTGTTCTTTATGCAAAGTATTATGCTCACCTTCTTAAGTTTGCAATCACAATGTTTCTGTCTCTTGTGCCTTGATTATTATCTTTAATTTTGCTTGCTTAGAACACATGTACTACTAACTTTTCATTGTGTAAGACATTCATGATCCATCTTAGCCCCATAGCCATTGTTCTAATTGTTGCTTGAGGATGAGCAAGCATTCTGAGTTTGGCAAGGGAAGGAGGAAGAATAGAGGAAAAAGGACAACAATAATAAAGATGAACTACAAGGTTGTAGAGTTCCTTTTCTCCTCATTTATTTCCAGCACTTACAATGCATGATTGTCTTTAGATTCTCTATGTGCATGTGTGGTATGAATAAGCATAGTTTGATTTCTAAATTGCAACATGGTGCTGTGCCATTATGATTACCAACTTGAGTTTTGTGAATTCAAAAGCAGTAAAGCATCATGATCATAAACAAACAAGGCATTAAAGAAGAACTTAGCATGTGCATACAAGTATTGGAAAGTTAGTATGATTAATTGTTGCTCAATTGCATTGGATTTTATTTAATTGAAGTTTTCATCTAGGACATTTTGTGAAATCTTTTGAAAATCATGAAAACCTTGAAGAGGCAAATACAATTAAAGCAAGAAAAGAAAAAGGGAAAGAATGAGAAAGCTGAAGGCTCTGAGTACCAATGGAAATTTATTTGTTAAGTACTTGTGGTGTTTATGTATCAAGCCAAATGCTTGAAAACAAAACACTTAGAAGTCAAGGTTAGGCTCAAAGTGCAAAAGCACTCCCTCAAAGCTCAAGGCTCTGAGCATCAATGATTAGAGAATCAAGAAAAGAAAAGAAAAATGAGCTTAATGAAGTCCTCTAATCAAATGCTTGTGGTGCTTATGTATCAAGTGGTAATACTTGAAAACAAAGCATTTAGAAGTTGTAGCTTTGTTATTAACTCATGGAGCAAAGCACCCAAAAGGAGAAGCTAATAAGAAAAGCAAAAAGCTTGTTTCAAGGAAGAAATATAAGGAAAAGATTTCATAAAATGAGCTAGATAGAAGCATCAATCATTTACATTTCTTTTGTGATTGTAGCATGCTTAGAAAACTAGCTTACCATGAACATTGAGTTGCTATTCTTCTTACCTTGGATTGTCAATCTCTATTGCATGATTCTTTTCTTGCTTGGGGACAAGCAAGGTTTAAGTTTGGTGTTGTGATGACATGCCAACATGTCATGTTTTTCTATGCTTTTTCATTTGTTTTCAATAGGTTTTATGCACTTTCTTGAGGCATAAGCAAGCCAATTGGGTAGATTTTCATGTTTCCTTTGATTCAATCAACCATGGATGAATTAATACAATTTCATGAGATTTTATACTATAATTGTCATATATTATGAAAGAATAACAAACTCATGATTTTGAGCAAAGCTTTGATGTGTTTGGTTGATTGATAATAGGTGAAAAGAGTTTTGAAGAAGGTTGAAGAAAGAAGGAATGGCTAGGAGCAAGAGAGAACAAAAAGCTTGAGCCAAAGTTTGCCTCAAACTTTAGCTCAAACTTTTGGAAGAATTGAAAACACCCCAGAGGAAAAAAGCTTGAGCCAACGTTTGCCTCAAACTTTTTGGTAAACGTTGGCATCACAAAACCAACACCCTGGAGGAGAAAAGCTTGCGCCAACGTTTGCCTCAAGCTTTTTGGCAAACGTTGGCGCCACACTTACACACCCTGGAGGAAAAAGCTTGAGCCAACGTTTGCCTCAAACTTTTTGGCAAACGTTGGCGCCACACATGCATACAAGGGGTATACTTCCAACAAGAATAACTTGAGCTACAGAGCTCCAAATGAGGTGATTCAAAAAGCAATGGAAAGTAGGAATCGAGAGCTTTCCAAGCATATATGGCACTGCATGGTGGACACTAAAATTGAGGGAGAAAACTGCCCTGCAATGTGCATAAACGAACATGGTGGCAACCTGCAGTGAGGCCAACTGACCTCTGCACCTTCGACGGAGTATAACTCGAGCTGCGGAACTCCAAATGATGCGCTTCCAACAGCATTGGAAAGTAGACATTCAGAGCTTTCCAAAAATGTATAATAGTATGGGGTGAACAATGTGTTTGAGCCTCCAGAACTGGCGTTTTCGACCACGTTTGAGGCAAACTTTACCTCAAACGCTGCACTCCAAAGCCAGCGACCCTGCCCTCTTCAAATGAGCATAACTTGAGTTGTAGATGTCCAATTGAGGTGATTTTAATTGGGTTAGAAAGCTGACATTCAGAGCTTTCCAACCATATATAATAGTCTATAGTGGGCATGAAATTGGCAACGTTGACAAGAGGACAAAGTAGCGCCACAAGACATGCAAGGGAGGATCCACGTTTGAGCTAAAGTTTGACCTCAAACTTTAAGCCAAACGTGGATGACAGCAAAAAGAGCAAGCTGCTACAAAAAGCTTGAGTCAAAGTTTGCCTCAAACTTTGACTCAAACTTTTTTTTGTTCATGGTCCGGTTCAAAGCTTAAATATTTCCCAAGGTCAAGAGCAATCAATAGAGGCTATTTTCAACCCAATTCCATCAAGGCCAAAAGCCCAATTGACATCACTCAAAGGCACAAGAAACAATTTGATTAGGAATTTCATTTTCTTTGTAATTTGCTTTTCAATTTCATTTTCATTTGTCATGTTTGTAAAAGCCTATAAAAAGGCATCATTTTCATTTTAGAAAGGGGAGTCCCATCAGAGAGTACAGGGGAGCTCCATTAGAGAGCTCTCTCTTAGTTTTCATTCTTGTCTTGAATCTTGAGTTGAGAATTTTCTTGTTTACTTTCTCTGCACAATTGAATTTCCATTCCTGTTTACTGCTTCACCTTCTCTTGGCTTCTGCAATTTACTTTTCTTTAATTTCTCTTGCAATTGTTCTTGTTGGATCAAGGAAGGATTTGAGATCTAGACTTGTTTTCTAGTCTCTTCCACTCCTGAGATCTTCAATCTTCTTTTAAATTGCTGCAAATTAAGCATAGTCTTTCTGTCTTTAAAGTCTTTAAGAAATTTTACTTTCTGTTGCATTGCTTCCAATTTGCTTCTCTGTTTATATTGCTCCCAGCACCCAGTTCGATTTATTCTTCCTGCAATTTACATTTCCAGTTGCTTGATCTATTGCTTTCTTTAATTTTCAGCACCCACCCCCTTTAATTTCATGCAATTTACATTTCTTGTCATTTAAGATTTTGCCAATTTACATTTCTTGCTCTTTAAGTTTCTGTCCAATTTACTTTCTGCAACTTTAAATTCCTTGTCATTTACATTTTGTTGCTTTAAGTTTCACATAATTCACATCAATGTTAGCTTGACTAAACTAATCACCCACTAAAGTTGCTTGATCCATCAATCCCTGTGGGATCGACCTCACTCACGTGAGTTTTAC
Source organism: Arachis ipaensis (assembly GCF_059453495.1). Classification (NCBI taxonomy): domain Eukaryota; kingdom Viridiplantae; phylum Streptophyta; class Magnoliopsida; order Fabales; family Fabaceae; genus Arachis; species Arachis ipaensis. The sequence continues at coordinate 25,780,528 of NC_142438.1, read as the reverse complement.
TACTTGATGCGACCCGGTATACTTGCCGGTGAGATTTGGGTGTTTTGGAAATTCATCTTTCCGCAAATTTTCCCATCAATAACCATCTGTAACAATTTTCCTATCCCCACTATTGACGAGATATTAGATGAATTGTTTGGAGCGGAGTATTTCTCCAAGATCGATTTACGATCGGGGTACCACCAGATTTGAATGAGTGAATCTTCCATTCCCATGACAGATTTTTGCACGCATCAAGGGCAATATGAGTTTGTAGTGATGCCTTTTGGCCTCACCAACGCCCCATCTACATTTCAGGCCACCATGAACAAAGTCTTTCAGCCCTATCTCCGAAAGTTTATTGCTGTTTTTTTTATGATATCCTCATCTATAGCAAAATCCGTGAGGAGCACCTAGACCACCTTCGACTCACCTTGGCCCTTTTGGCTAAACACCAACTATTTGCTAAGCGCTCTAAGTGTCTTTTCAGCCAAAATCAGGTGGATTACTTGGGACACATTGTGTGTGTGGAAGGGGTCAAGGTGGACCCATCTACGATTGAGACAATCCAACCATGGCCGAGACCTTCAATGCTGAAACAGTTGAGGGAGTTTTTATGACTTACGGGATACTACCATTAATTTGTTGCTATGTACGCCCAAGTTGCTCACCCCTTGACTGAGCTTCTCAAAAAGAACAATTTTTATTGGGGGACAGAAGCGGAGCAAGCCTTTCATCGCCTCAAGCCTGCAATGATGCAAACACCAATCTTGGCACTACCAGATTTTTCCCAGTAATTTACGGTAGAGACAGATGCGTCTCATCAAGGTATTGGGGCGGTGCTATCCCAAAAGGGCCACCCAATTGCCTATTTTAGTAAGAAGTTAACCATAAAGATGACTCTTGCTTCTGCGTACATCCGATAGCTCTATGCAATCACCCAAGCTGTAGCTAAATGGTGCCACTATCTTTTGGGTAGGAAGTTCATTATTAAAACAGACCATCAAGGGCTGCGTGAGCTATTGACTCAGGTGGTGCTAACCCCTGACCAGTAATACTACCTTGTCAAATTATTAGGAAACGAGTTCGAGATTGAGTACCGAGCGGGCCGTCTTAACCAGGCATCCTATTATACAGTCTCAGGCGGTACTCCAAAGCTTCTCAACGGTCCAATCCTCACTCTTACTGCCTCTTAAGGAGGCTAATGAAACTTGTGACAAGATGCAGGAACTTCACAAGCAATTCAGGAATGGCAAACTCAGCTCAGATTATACAGAGATAGATGGCATAATGATGTATCGCGGAAGGGTATGGGTTCCCGATTTTGGTGGGGTGAGAGAGCTACTCTTACAGAAATTTCATGCTTCGGTTCGAGGGGGTTGGTGCACGAAATTGTGATACATATCCATGGCTTCAAAGGCCTGGTGCTCTGATCTAGTTTTATTGTCTGTCACAACTTCGATACAACTAACCAGCAAGTGCACTGGGTCGTCCAAGTAATACCTTACGTGAGTAAGGGTCGAATCCCACGGAGATTGTTGGTATGAAGCAAGCTATGGTCACCTTGTAAATCTCAGTCAGGCAGATATAAAGTGATAATGGTGTTTTCGAATAATATAATAAAAGAGGGATAGAGATACTTATGTAATTCATTGGTAGGAATTTCAGATAAGCGAATGGAGGTGCTTTCGTTCCTCTGGACCTCTGCTTTCCTGCTATCTTCATCCAATCAGTCTTACTCCTTTCCATGGCTGGCTTTATGCAAGGGCATCACCGTTGTCAGTGGCTACATCCCCTCCTCTCAGTGAATAATATGCTCACGCACCCTGTCACGGCACGGCTATTCATCTGTCGGTTCTCGATCATGCTGGAATAGGATTCACCCTCCTTTTGCGTCTGTCACTAACGCCCAACAATCGCGAGTTTGAAGCTCGTCACAGTCATTCAATCATTGAATCCTACTCAGAATACCACAGACAAGGTTTAGACCTTCCGGATTCTCTTGAATGCCGCCATCATTCTAGCTTACGCCACGAAGATTCTGGTTAGGAGATCTAAGAGATACTCATTCTAGCTTAATTCATGTAGAACAGAAGTGTTTGTCAGGCACGCATTCATAAGGGGGAAGGATGATGAGCGTCACACATAATCATCACCTTCATCACGTTCTTGGGTACGAATGGATATCTTAGAAGCGAGATAAGAAGAATTGAATAGAAAACAGTAGTACTTTGCATTAATCTTTGAGGAACAGCAGAGCTCCACACCTTAATCTATGGAGTGTAGAAACTCTACCATTTGAAAATACATAAGTGAAAGGTCCAGGCATGGCCGAGATGACCAGCCCCCTAAACGAGATCACAGGATCAAAATACAATCCAGGATCCAAAGATGGTCAAAAAGACGCCTAATACAATAGTAAGAGGTCCTATTTATAATAAACTAGTCACTAGGGTTTACATGAGTAAGTAATTGATGTATAAATCCACTTCCGGGGCCCACTTGGTGTGTGTTTGGGCTGAGCTTAAGTGTTCCACGTGCAGAGGCCATTTGTGGAGTTGAACGCCAGGTTTTGATCCATTTCTGGCGTTCAACTCTGGTTTTGGATCCTTTTCTGGCGCTGGACGCCAGATTTGGGCAGAGAGCTGGCGTTGAACGCCAGTTTACGTCGTCTATTCTTGGCCAAAATATGGACTATTATACATTGCTGGAAAGCCCTGGATGTCTAATTTCCAACGCAATTGGAAGCGCGCCATTTCGAGTTCTGTAGCTCCAGAAAATCCACTTTGAGTGCAGGGAGGTCAGAATCCAACAGCATCAGCAGTCCTTCTTCAACCTCTGAATCTGATTTCTGCTCAAGTCCCTCAATTTCAGCCAGAAAATACCTAAAATCACAGAAAAACACACAAACTCATAGTAAAGTCCATAAATGTGAATTTAACATAAAAACTAATGAAAACATCCCTAAAAGTAACTAGATCCTACTAAAAACATACTAAAAACAATGCCAAAAAGCGTATAAATTATCCGCTCATCACAACACCAAACTTAAATTGTTGCTTGTCCCCAAGCAACTTAAAATCAAATAGGATAAAAAGAAGAGAATATACTATAAATTCCAAACTATCAATGAAACATAGCTCCAATCAAATGAGCGGGACTTATAGCTTTTTGCCTCTTGAATAGTTTTGGCATCTCACTTTATCCATTGAGGTTCAGAATGATTGGCATCTATAGGAACTTCAGATTTCGAATAGTGTTATTGACTCTCCTAGTTCAGTATGGTGATTCTTGAACACAGCTTCTTTATGAGTCTTGGCCGTGGCCCTAAGCACTTTGTTTTCCAGTATTACCACCGGATACATAAATGCCACAGACACATAATTGGGTGAACCTTTTCAGATTGTGACTCAGCTTTGCTAAAGTCCCCAATTAGAGGTGTCCAGAGTTCTTAAGCACACTCTTTTTTTTTTTGCTTTGGACCTTGACTTTAACCGCTCAGTCTCAAGTTTTCACTTGACACCTACACGCCACAAGCACATGGTTAGGGACAGCTTGGTTTAGCCGCTTAGACCAGGATTTTATTCCTTTAGGCCCTCCTATCCACTGATGCTCAAAGCCTTGGGATCCTTTTTATTTGCCCTTGCCTTTTGGTTTTAAGGGTTATTGGCTTTTTCTGCTTGCTTTTTCGTTTTCTTTCTATTTTTTTTTTCGCCTATTTTTTTCTCTTTCTCTTTTTTTTTTTTTCTGCAAGCTTTGTTCTTTGCTACTTTTTCTTGCTTCAAGAATCATTTTTATGATTTTTCAGATTATCAAATAACATGTCTCCTAGTCATCATTCTTTCAAGAGCCAACATATTTAACATTCTTAAACAACAACTTCAAAAGACATATGCACTGTTCAAGCATACATTCAGAAAACAGGAAGCATTGTCACCACATCAATATAATTAAGTTAAGTTCAGGGATAAATTCGAAACTCATGTACTTCTTGTTCTTTTGAATTAAAACAGTTTTTATTTAAGAGAGGTGATGGATTCATAGGACATTCATAACTTTAAGACAAAGTTACTAACTACTAATGATCATGTAATAAAGGCACAAACATTGATAAGCCCATAATATAGAAAACGAAAAACAGAGAAAGCAAGAACAAGGAATGAATCCACCTTAGTGATGGTGGCGTTTCCTTCTTGAGGAACCAATGATGTCCTTGAGCTCTTTTATGTCTCTTCCTTGTCTTTGTTGTTCCTCCCTCATTGCCTTTTGATCTTCTCTTATTTCATGTAGCATGATGGAGTGCTCTTGATGTTCCACCCTTAGTTGTCCCATATTGGAACTCAATTCTTCTAGGGAGGTGTTGATGTGCTCCCAATAGTTTTGTGGAGGAAAGTGCATTTGAGGCATTTCCGGAATCTCATGGTGATGAGCTTCATACGCCTCTTGAGCTCCATGAGTGAGCTCTCTTGCTTGCTCCATCTTTTTCTTAGTGATGGGCTTGTCCTCTTTAATGAGGATATCTCCCTCTATGTCAATCCCAGCTGAATTGCATAGGTGGCAATTGAGGTGAGGAAAGGCTAACCTTGCCATAGTGGAGGACTTGTCAGCCACCTTGTAGAGTTCTTGAGGTATAATCTCATGAACTTCCACCACTTCTCCAATCATGATGCTATGGATCATGATGGCCCGGTCTATAGTAACTTCAGACCGGTTGCTAGTGGGAATGATTGAGCATTGAATGAACTCCAACCATCCTCTAGCTATAGGCTTGAGGTCCAATCTTCTTAGTTGAACCGGCTTGCCTTTGGAGTCAATCTTCCATTGAGCTCCTTCTACACATATGTCCATAAGGACTTGGTCCAACCTTTGATCAAAGTTGACTCTCCTTGTGTAGGGGCGTGCATTCTCTTCCATGTATGGCAAGTTGAACGCCAACCTCACATTTTCCGGACTAAAATCTAAGTATTTCCCCCGAACCATTGTAACATAGTTCTTTGGATCCGGGTTCTTACTTTGATCATGGTTCTTGGTGATCCATGCATTGGCATAGAACTCTTGAACCATTAGGATGCCGACTTGTTGGATGGGATTTGTTAGAACTTCCCAACCTCTTCTTTGAATTTCATGTCGGATCTCCGGATACTCATTTCTTTTGAGTTTAAAAGGGACCTCAGGGATCACCTTCTTCTTGGCCACAACATCATAGAAGTGGTCTTGATGGGCTTTGGAGATGAATCTTTCCATCTCCCATGACTCGGATGTGGAAGCTTTTGTCTTCCCTTTCCCTCTTCTAGAGGATTCTCCGGTCTTGGGTGCCATCAATGGTAATGGAAAAACAAAAAAGCTATGCTTTTACCACACCAAACTTAGAATATTGCTCACCCTCGAGCAATAAACAAAAGAATAGAGGAAGAAGAAGAAGAAATGGAGGAGAGGGAGAGGGAGATGTGGTTTCGGCCAAGAGGAGTGTAGAGGGATGTGTTGTGTGAATTTGATGAAGAATGGAGGTCTTTATATAGGGAAGGGAGGGGGGGTTAAGGTTCGGCCATATGGGTGGGTTTGGGTGGGAAATTGGTTTTGAATTTTGAAGGTAGGTGGAGTTTATGAGGTAGGTTTATGGGGAAGAGTGGATGGATGTGAGTGGTGAAAGGGTGATGGGGAAGAGAGTTTGAGGTGATTGGTGAAGGGTTTTTGGGAAGAGTATTTATGGGGTTGTGTGAAAGAGAGTGGTGAGAAGAAGTAAGTGGAGGTAGGTGGGGATCCTGTGGGGTCCACAGATCCTGAGTGGATCCTGTGGAGTCCACAGATCCTGAATGGATCCTGTGGGGTCCACAGATCCTGAGGTGTTCAAGGAATTACATCCCTGCACCCATTAGGCATGTAAAAATGCCTTTGTACCCAACTCTGGGTGTTCAGCGCCAGGTTGGTGGCCATTTTGGGCGTTCAACGCCCAATTGTGTGCCATTTCTGGCGTTGAACGCCAGAACCATGCCTGTTCTGGCGTTCAGCGCCCAGAAGCTGCCCATTTTGGGCGTTCAGCGCCAGAACCATGCTCTGTTCTGGCGCTGAACGCCAGACAGATGCTCCTCCAGGGTGTGATTTTTCTTCTGCTGTTTTTGATTCCGTTTTCAATTTTTCTATTTATTTTGTGACTCCACATGATCATGAACCTAAGAAAACATGAAAAACAATGAAAATAAAAGTTAGATAAACATTGGGTTGCCTCCCAACAAGCGCTTCTTTAATGTCAATAGCTTGACAGTGGGCTCTCATGGAGCCTCACAGATGTGCAGAGCTTTGTTGAGACTCTCCAACACCAAACTTAGAGTTTGGATATGGGAGTTCAACACCAAACTTAGAGTTTGGTTGTGGCCTCCCAACACCAAACTTAGAGTTTGACTGTGGGGGCTCTGGTTGACTCTGCTTGGAGAGAAGCTTTTTCTGCTTCCTCTCCATGGTTGCAGAGGGAGATCCTTGAGTTTTAAACACAAGGGAGTTCTCATTCCATTGAAGGAATATTTCACCTCTGTCAACATCAATCACAGCTCTTGCTGTGGCCAGGAAAGGTCTTCCCAGGATGATGGATTCATCCTCTTCCTTTCCAGTATCCAGGACTATGAAATCAGTAGGTATGTAAAGGCCCTCAACCTTTACTAATACATCTTCTACTTGTCCATAAGCCTGTTTTCTTGAGCTGTCTGCCATCTCTAGTGAGATTTTAGCAGCTTGCACCCCATAGATTCCCAGTTTCTCTATTACAGAGAGGGGCATGAGGTTTATTCCTGAACCAAGGTCACACAGAGCCTTAAAGATCATGGTGCCTATGGTACAGGGTATTATGAACTTTCCAGGATCCTGTCTCTTCTGAGGCAATGTCAGTTGATCCAGATCACTTAGTTCATTGATGAACAAGGGAGGTTCAACTTCCCAAGTATCAATGCCAAATAATTTGGCATTCAGCTTCATGATTGCACCAAGAAACTTGGCAGTTTGCTCTTCAGTAACATCCTCATTCTCTTCAGAAGAGGAATACTCATCAGAGCTCATGAAGGGCATAAGGAGGTTCAATGGAATCTCTATGGTCTCTAGATGAGTCTCAGATTCCTTTGGTTCCTCAGAGGGAAGCTCCTTATTGACCACTGGACGTCCCAGGGGGTCTTCCTCCTTGGGATTCACGTCCTCTCCTCTCCTCACAGGTTCGGCCATGGTGCTTATGTCAATGGCCTTGCACTCTCCTTTTGGGTTCTCTTCTGTATTGCTTGGGAGAGTACTAGGAGGGATTTCAGTGATCCTTTTACTCAGCTGGCCCACTTGTGCTTCCAGATTTCTAATGGAAGACCTTGTTTCATTCATGAAACTTACAGTGGCCTTAGATAGATCAGAGACTAGATTTGCTAAATTAGAAGCATTCTGTTCATAGTTCTCTGTCTGTTGCTGAGTTGATGATGGAAAAGGCTTGCTATTGCTAAACCTGTTTCTTCCACCATTATTAAAGCCTTGTTGAGGCTTTTGATCCTTCCATGAGAAATTTGGATGATTTCTCCATGATGAGTTATAGGCGTTTCCATAAGGTTCACCTAAGTAGTTCACCTCTGCTATTGCAGGGTTCTCAGGATCATAAGCTTCTTCTTCAGGAGAAGCCTCTTGAGTACTGTTGGATGCAGCTTGCATTCCATTCAGACTCTGAGAAATCATATTGACTTGCTGAGTCAATATTTTATTCTGAGCCAATATGGCATTCAGAGTATCAACTTCAAGAACTCCCTTCTTCATAGGCGTCCCATTACTCACAGGATTCCTTTCAGAAGTGTACATGAACTGGTTATTAGCAACCATGTCAATGAGTTCTTGAGCTTCTGCAGGCGTTTTCTTTAGGTGAATGGATCCACCTGCAGAAGTGTCCAGTGACATCTTTGATAGCTCAGATAAACCATCATAGAATATATCCAGGATGGTCCATTCTGAAAGCATGTCAGAAGGACACTTTTTGGTCAACTGTTTGTATCTTTCCCAAGCTTCATAGAGGGATTCACCTTCTTTCTGCCTGAAGGTTTGAACATCAGCTCTAAGCTTGCTCAGCTTTTGAGGAGGAAAGTACTTGGCTAAGAAAGCCGTGACCAGCTTATCCCAAGAGTTCAGGCTGTCTTTGGGTTGAGAATCCAACCATAATCTAGCTCTGTCTCTTACAGCAAAAGGGAAAAGCATGAGCCTGTAGACTTCAGGATCTACTCTATTAGTCTTAACAGTATCACATATCTGCAAGAATTCAGTTAAGAACTGAAAAGGATCTTCAGATGGAAGTCCATGAAACTTGCAGTTATGCTGCATTAGAGAAACTAATTGAGGTTTCAGCTCAAAGTTGTTTGCTCCAATGGCAGGAATGGAGATGCTTCTTCCATGTAAATTGGAATTAGGTGCAGTAAAGTCACCAAGCATCTTCCTTACATTATCATTATTTTCGGCTGCCATCTCCTCTGCCTGTTCGAAAATTTCTGAAAGGTTATCTCTGGATTGTTGTATTTTAGCTTCTCTTAATTTTCTCTTCAGAGTCCTTTTAGGTTCTGGATCTGCTTCCACAATAATGTTCTTGTCCTTGCTCCTGCTCATATGACAAAGAAGAAGGCACAGAAAGATAATAATAATAATAGAGATCCTTTATACCACAGTATAGGGATCCCTTTGTGAGTGGAAGAAAAGAGGGGGAGACAAAGAATGTGATGTAAAGGAAGAAACACAACTGTACGAATGGAAGAGATGTGAGATGAGATGTTAGGATATGAATGAATAAATAGAATAGGATAAGAGAGAAGGAGGGAATTTTCGAAAATTATTTTTGAAAAGGAGTTAGTGATTTTTGAAAATTGGTTTTTGAAAATTGTTAGTATTTTATTTTATTTTTATTTTTTTTTCGAAAATTAAAATTTAAAATTTAAAATAATAGTTAATTAAAAAGAAATTTTGAAAAAGGGGGAAGATATTTTCGAAAAATGAGAGAGAGAGAGTTAGTTAGGTGGTTTTGAAAAAGTTAAGAAACAAACAAAAAGTTAGTTAGTTAGTTGAAACAAATTTTGAAAAGATAAGAAGTTAGGAAGTTAGAAAATATATTTTGAAAAGATATTTTTGAAAAAGATAAGATAAGAAGATATTTTAGAAATTAATTTTGAAAAAGATTTGATTTTTAAAATCTCAATTAATGACTTGATTCACAAGAAATCACAAGATATGATTCTAGAACTCAAAGTTTGAATCTTTCTTAACAAGCAAGTAACAAACTTCAAATTTTTGAATCAAAACATTAATTGATTATGTTATTTTCGAAAATTTGATATAAAAATAAGAAAAAGATTTTTAAAAAATATTTTTAGAATTTTCGAAAATAACTAAGAAATTTGAAAAAGATTTGATTTTTGAAAAAGATTTTGAAAAAGATAAGATTTTCAAATTGAAAATTTGATTTGACTCATAAGAAACAACTTGATTTTTAAAATTTTTGAAAAAGTCAACTCAAATTTTTGAATTTGATGAGAGAAAAAGGGAAAGATATTTTTTTGATTTTTGAATTTTTATGATGCAAGAGAAAAACGCTAAAAGGATGCAATGCATGAAAATTTTTAGATCAAGACAATGAATGCATGCAAGAATGCTATGAATGTCAAGATGAACACCAAGAACACTTTGAATGTCATGATGAACATCAAGAACATATTTTTGAAAAATTTTTAATGCAAAGAAAACATGCAAGACACCAAACTTAGAATTCTTTAATGCTTAGACACTAAGAATTCAAGAATGCATATGATAAACATGAAAAGACACAAAACAAAAAATCATCAAGATCAAACAAGAAGACTTACCAAGAACAACTTGAAGATTATGAAGAACACTATGAATGCATGATATTTTCGAAAAATGCAAGATGCATATGCAAGTGACACCAAACTTATGATATGACTCAAGACTCAAACAAGAACACAAAAATATTTTTGATTTTTATGATTTTCTAATTTTTTTTTTGTATTTTTCGAAAATTAATATGAAAAAGAAAAAATAAGGATTCCAAAATTTTTAACATGAATTCCAAGAATCTTGCTTTCTTAGTCTAAAGCTTCAGTCCAGGAATTAGACATGGCTCACTAGCCAGCCAAGCTTTCAAAGAAAGCTCCAGTCCAAAACACTAGACATGGCCAATGGCCACCCAAGCTTCAGCATTTAACACCAGAGTATATTGATCTTGATAACAAATTGCTGCTCATCATTTATCAAGTATGTAACTTACCTCTGATGGTTTGGAAGCCTCAGTCCAAAAGAATTTAGACATGGCTTTACAGCCAGCCAAGCTTCACATGCTTCATGAAACACTAGAATTCATTCTTAAAAATCTTGAATAAAATTTTTGAAAACATTTTTATTTTTTTTCGAAAACAGATGAGAGATTTTTGAAAATATTTTTGAAAGAATTTTTTTTTTTGAAAACAAAACAAAAAGAAAATTACCTAATCTGAGCAACAAGATGAACCGTCAGTTGTCCAAACTCAAACAATCCCCGGCAACGGCGCCAAAAACTTGGTGCTGTTGCCGGATCAAAAGGGAATCTGGCACTGATGTTACCGGACCAAAAGCTTGCCGAAAACTCAAACAATCCCCGGCAACGGCGCCAAAAACTTGGTGCACGAAATTGTGATACATATCCATGGCTTCAAAAGCCTGGTGCTCTGATCTAGTTTTATTGTCTGTCACAACTTCGATACAACTAACCAGCAAGTGCACTGGGTCGTCCAAGTAATACCTTACGTGAGTAAGGGTCGAATCCCACGGAGATTGTTGGTATGAAGCAAGCTATGGTCACCTTGTAAATCTCAGTCAGGCAGATATAAAGTGATAATGGTGTTTTCGAATAATATAATAAAAGAGGGATAGAGATACTTATGTAATTCATTGGTAGGAATTTCAGATAAGCGAATGGAGGTGCTTTCGTTCCTCTGGACCTCTGCTTTCCTGCTATCTTCATCCAATCAGTCTTACTCCTTTCCATGGCTGGCTTTATGCAAGGGCATCACCGTTGTCAGTGGCTACATCCCCTCCTCTCAGTGAATAATATGCTCACGCACCCTGTCACGGCACGGCTATTCATCTGTCGGTTCTCGATCATGCTGGAATAGGATTCACCCTCCTTTTGCGTCTGTCACTAACGCCCAACAATCGCGAGTTTGAAGCTCGTCACAGTCATTCAATCATTGAATCCTACTCAGAATACCACAGACAAGGTTTAGACCTTCCGGATTCTCTTGAATGCCGCCATCATTCTAGCTTACGCCACGAAGATTCTGGTTAGGAGATCTAAGAGATACTCATTCTAGCTTAATTCATGTAGAACAGAAGTGTTTGTCAGGCACGCGTTCATAAGGGGGAAGGATGATGAGCGTCACACATAATCATCACCTTCATCACGTTCTTGGGTGCGAATGGATATCTTAGAAGCGAGATAAGAAGAATTGAATAGAAAACAGTAGTACTTTGCATTAATCTTTGAGGAACAGCAGAGCTCCACACCTTAATCTATGGAGTGTAGAAACTCTACCATTTGAAAATACATAAGTGAAAGGTCCAGGCTTGGCCGAGATGGCCAGCCCCCTAAACGAGATCACAGGATCAAAATACAATCCAGGATCCAAAGATGGTCAAAAAGACGCCTAATACAATAGTAAGAGGTCCTATTTATAATAAACTAGTCACTAGGGTTTACATGAGTAAGTAATTGATGCATAAATCCACTTCCGGGGCCCACTTGGTGTGTGTTTGGGCTGAGCTTAAGTGTTCCACGTGCAGAGGCCATTTGTGGAGTTGAACGCCAGGTTTTGATCCATTTCTGGCGTTCAACTCTGGTTTTGGATCCTTTTCTAGCGCTGGACGCCAGATTTGGGCAGAGAGCTGGCGTTGAACGCCAGTTTACGTCATCTATTCTTGGCCAAAGTATGGACTATTATACATTGCTGGAAAGCCCTGGATGTCTACTTTCCAACTCAATTGAAAGCGCGCCATTTCGAGTTCTGTAGCTCCAGAAAATCCACTTTGAGTGCAGGGAGGTCAGAATCCAACAGCATCAGCAGTCCTTCTTCAACCTCTGAATCTGATTTCTGCTCAAGTCCCTCAATTCCAGCCAGAAAATACCTGAAATCACAGAAAAACACTCAAACTCATAGTAAAGTCCAGAAATGTGAATTTAACATAAAAACTAATGAAAACATCCCTAAAAGTAACTAGATCCTACTAAAAATATACTAAAAATAATGCCAAAAAGCGTATAAATTATCCGCTCATCAGGGGTCACGGTGGCATCCTTAAGACCTACAAATCATTAGTGAATCTCTTCTTTTGGCCAGGGATGAGAACTGATGTCCAACTCTTTGTGGAACAATGTACAAATTGTCAACTCACTAAGTATGTGTTTGCCAAACCCAGGGACTGCTATAGCCTCTTTCGATACTGGAGAGACCGTGGGTAGAAATATCTCTTGTTTTAATTGTTCAGCTCTCCAAATCTGCTGGATTCACTGCGATTTTGGTGGCGGTAGACCGTTTCAGTAAAGTGGGACATTTCTCGGCCCTAAAACCAGGATTTACAGCAAGAGAGGCTGCTCGGATTTTTATTAATTCAGTGGTTAATCTTCATGGCTTCCCTATGACAATGGTATCTGATCGCGATCTTATTTTCCTTAGTAAATTCTGGAAGAGCTTGGTTGAATTTAGTGGCACTAAATTGCATTATAGCACGGCCTACCATCCTCAGAGTGATAGCCAAACTGAGGTGGTGATGAACAGGACTTTGGAACAGTACCTTCGTGTTTTCACCCATTTCTACCCACAAAACTGGTCTTGTTATTTGTCTTGGGCAGAACTATGTTACAATAGTTTCTATCATTCCTCCCTAGAAATGTCACCTCATGAGGCTCTCTATGGGTTTCCGATGCGTATCCTACCTAGTTATCAACACGGGATGACTACGGTTATTGCTGTGGATGAATTTTTGCGGGTAAGAGAGGCTTTTCATAGAGAGTTGTATTTTTTTACTGCAACAGGCTCAGGAGAAGATGAAAAAACAAGCAGATTTGCATCGCCATGATCGACAGTTTCAGGTGGGGCATTGGGTCCTTCTTAAGATACATCCTTATCGGCAGCATTTCCTCACACACAACTCATACAATAAACTGCAGAAGCGTTTTTATGGGCCTTATCAGATTACTCAGAGAGTGGGAGAAGTGGCATACCGTTTGCGTTTTCCCCCTTTGTGTGCCTTACACCCCGTCTTTCATGTTTCTGTACTGAAGCCATTCCACGGGGAGCCACCCCTCACCATTCCTGCATTTCCCGAGCTACCTCTGTCCTTGCAGCCACGGTCGTTGGAAATCTTGGGTCGCCGCTCTATTTCAGCTCCAGAGAAGAATCGAATTCAAGTATTGGTGGATTGGGAAGGGGCCACTAGAGATGAGACAACTTGAAAGTTTCTCGATGACTTGTTGAAGTTGTTCCCTGAAGTTGACCTTGAGGACAAGGTTGTGTTAGAGGGAGGGATAATTGATAGATCTCCATCTAGTTTAGACAATATTGGGCCATCAGAACCAAGTCCAGAAGAGAATTCAGCAAATGGTGAGGAACAAGGGGTTGGACTAGCAAAGGAAAGAGAGTCCAGAATGAATAGGAATAGGAGAGCTCCTACTTGGATGAGGGACTATGTGTAAGACCCAGAATATTTGAAAAGTCTTATTATGATCAAGTCTCAAATCCTACGGTTATTTATAGCCTTAATTTCAGAGATTATTTTATTAATGATAATTAAGGCAAGTTTTGATTTATTGGATTTGAGATAAGTTATGATTATTATCCAATTTTACAATTATTGGATTATTTTCTATATTTGAATTATAAAGTTGATAGTTATAAAATAATAAGGATTTTATATGATTTGGATTGGATAAGTAATATTTTAAATATTAATACAGCTATTTTGGAAAATAGAGAAATTAATTATACTATTTCTAATTATTTGATTTGGACATTTTATTGAAAATAATTTGTGAAAGTGATGAACAAATAGTACTTTCTATATATAATTAGTGTTGAATTTAATTGAGTTTCAATTACTATATTATTCCCTACTTTTATTTGAAATTACTAAACTACCCCTAGCCTAACACAAACCCTAGTCTTCAAAATGATGAAACCCTAATTTCCAAGCATAGCAGCCGCCACCCTTTCTTCTTCCCTTCAGCAAACCTGCAACCCAACGAAGGAAAACAGAAACAGAAAATCATGGGGGAGGGAGCTTGAGAAGGGAGATCTGGCAGAGGGGGAAGGGCTGCGCCGTGACCACTACCTAACCGTCGCTGCCGGCGAGCGCGAAGCCAGAGGAGAAGAAAGAGACAGACCAAGAAGGGAGAGCGCGCGCGCAGGGGAGGAAGGAGCCGCCTAGCTCGCTGCCGCCGCGCTGCTCGGGACCGTCGAACCCTCCGTGCCGCCGCCGTTCGTATTGCGACCAGAGGGGAGCGAGAGACCTAGAGGGAGGCGTCGTACAAAGAGGGGCGCTGTCTTGCGCGCCGCCGTCGCACCTGAATACCGCCGTTGCTACTGCGAGTTCGCCGTTGCCGGAGCTGGGTAGTCGTCCTTACCAGCAGCGAGGAAGAAGTGAGATGAAACCCCCTCCGTGTCTGCTGCTTCGGTTTGCTGAGAAAGGTCTTGGCGCCGCCGGACTGCCTCACGTGAGGAGCACTGCCGTCGAAAGCTGCGCCGCCGTCAACCTTGCCGCTGTGTCAGTCGCCGTCCTCTATGGCAGAGCCAGAGAGAGTTCCGGAGCAGAGCAGACGAGAGAGATCTGAAAGTGTGCTGGGAGTCCAGCCACCGCGCCCGGCCACTGTTCGCGTTGCCGGCGCCGCCTCCGTCGGAACTGCCGCCGTCAGAAAAGGGTTCTAGCCGCCAGGAGTGGTTCTGTGACTTCTGGGACCACCGCCGAAGCCTCTGGCTGTTTCTGCCGTCATCGGAGAATCCTGCCGGTAAGGTTTTAAGTATTGGGTTTCGTTTCTCCTGAGTTTTCGGAAGCGTTACAATCACTGCATATTGATTTCAGTCGCTGGAGTCTGATCACCGTTGCCGCCTAGGATGGCTCCTGGGGCTGCCGCCAAACCGGTTCGGAGACCGCCACTATTTCGGTTCAGCCGTTCCTTTGGTTCGGTAAGCGTTTCGATCTGAAAGCCCTCTAGTTATTGCTCTATTATACGTTGAGGAGTTGTAGCATTTGTTGTTATGAGAGTTAATCTCGGTTATTATATATTGCGATTAGAGTCGTGGTTGCTGAGAAAACGGTTTGGAGCTGAGGTTTTGGTAGCCGGGATTTTGATTGTTGATTTCGGGTCGAGGCGGAAAGGACTTTGTGAGACGTTTGGATTATGGAATTGCGTTTTGAGGTAGGGGTGCTTTCCGAAAACTATATTTTGTATATTGGAATTATTACATATGGGTACTGATGTGAGGATGTGTATTTGGTGAATGTATCAGTCCTATGCATTGTTTGGTTGTGTTGTATGATTATGGGTGTTGGTTTAACTCGACTGTTGTGTGGCTTTGTGAAACGAAATGCTTTTGAAATTGATTCTTTTAAAGCTTTGAGATCGAGTTGAATCCGTTGGAAATTGATTTGAGTTGAATGAATTTTCTTGAGAATGTGTAAAATAGAATACACTATCGATTTTAGCCTGGCTGGCTTTAAATGATTTGGTTTTTGATAAATGATTGTTGCTGAACCGTTTCTTTAAAGCTTTAGAAATGAGTTTATTCGGCTGATAATGATTTGATGTTGAAACGGCTTTCTTGAAATATGGAATTGAGATGACTGTTGGATTTTGGCTTGCCTTGTACTGATTTTGAAATTTGGGCTGTTGAAAAGGATTCTGAAACTGTTTAGTTGGGACCCGAACCGGGTGGCAAAGTCCAAGTTTTAGGGGAGGTGCTGCCAAAATTTCTATAAAATCCGAGTCTTTATTGAAATGTTGTTTGGAGAATGATTAGTTAAAGACTTCTACTATTTTATTTGAATTAACAAGAAAAGGATGATTCATGCTTTTGAAATGAATTAGTAAAAGGGGAAATTGTAATTTAGTCTTGCTTCTTGAGAAAGGCATTGTATCTCTTTCAAGAGAAAGTTATTTAGATGAAACTTGTGTTTTAAAGCTGTTTGAACATGAAAAGGGTATATGCCTTTGAATTTGACTTGGGGGTTTCAATTAAAGAAGTTTCAATGGCTTTGAAAGAATCTGAATGTCTATTGACAAGTTTCATTTTGAAATGTTTTGAGAAAGGTTTTAAGTACTCTTTGAATTCTGAATTTTTGCAAGACTAAAACAATTTTGAACAGTTGAAATACTTTAGAATTTATCATGGGGGTTGAAGCTGGTTTTGCCTAGGTAAAGGAAACGGCTTTGAAAGAAGTAAATGATTACATGACTCGGTTTGGCTTAGATCCTATTTTATTACTCAAGTCGGAAAGCCAATGTTTTAATGATTTTAAATAAATTTGGCGAAATGAGTTATGTTATTCCCCCCTAAAGACTTGGGACTCTGCCGAGAAACTTTTGTTATAAAATCCCATTGTTGGATGGGTGATTTTGAATATCTCAAAGAGGCTTTTAACTTGCCATGATTATGGAAGTTTTGGAAAGAGGATGCCGAGAGTGGCATTGTTTTAAAAGGGGAATTTACCTTGAGTAAAAGTGGCTTATGAGCCTGAGATGATTTGAGAAATGAGATCTTTAAAGCCAAGGCTGAAGAGAGTTGAAACTTGATTTCAAAGTGAAATGAATTGAGAAAATGATTTATGGCTTAAATGCCGATTTCATAAATCTGATGATTTTGAATGGTGGAAGTGTTATTTTATTATGAGCCAGAATGGCTATGTATGATTATGAATATTGAATGGTTCTGGATTGAACCGTGAGCCGGAATGGCTGTGTGTGATTATCAATATTGGCTGGTTCTGGACTGAACCGTAAGCCGGATGGCTGAGATGGATGTTGATCCATGGATGAGAATGAATGCATGTATATGCTGAATTATTGATAATTATGATTTTGCACTTCCACCATCGGAGATGAGGGTTTCCCTGGGAGGAAGCAGTGGCTAGCCACCACGTGCTCCAGGTTGAGACTCGAAGCTCTGTTGACCCTATGTCGTAAGTGTGGCCGGGCACTGTGAAAGTCCCGGATGAGCTCGCCCCCGTAAATATTCACCAGTGAGGGTGATGGATATGGATCATGATTATGATCAAGTTTATGATGAGTATAACTCGAGTTGGGGATGCACGACAGAGGGACAGTCCAATGGTTAGCTACCAGGACTTGTCGGGTTGGCTCTATAACCGACAGATGATATCATCAGCCACTAGGGACAGGCATGCATCATATGCATTTGTGTGACATTGGTTGGGTGTGCATATTATACTTGGTTTGCTTATGTGATTAATTGCTAACTGTTCTACTTGTAATAACTGTTTGTTTGTGCTTGAACTTCCTATCTGTGTTTGCATCTGGGATTCTGTTGGATTGTGGTGATTGGTTGTTGGTTGGATTGTTTGGGCCTAGGGTCGTGGTTGGAAAGAGATGAACTGATGGTTGATTTCGGTTTTGTGTTTCTGGTTTGGAATAAAATTATGAAAGGCTATTTTGGTTCAGCATAGATAAACCGTTTTGAAAGGCTTTTGAGTTTTTGAGAATTGAATGGTTCCTCTTTCAGAAAAGATTTCCGACTTTATTTTTATTGTAAACCGTTGTTTTTGAAAAGAGGCATAAGACGGTTATTAATCACTGGTACGGTTTATCTTCATGTATCCTATTACAGTAATTCCCAAAAAACCCTCTACTGAGAACCCTTTCGAGGATGATGTTCTCACCCCCCCTACATTTTTCCCCTTTCAGGATATGGGCGCAGAAGTTATGAAGAGCTTATTTATTTGTTGTTGAGATGTTCTGTATTGCTTTAGGTTATTATTTGTACCCTCGCCTTTATCTTGAGATATTCTGTAAGAGGGATAGGAATTGTATTGACTACTGCTTATAATATTATGTATATATATATGTGTATATATATATGGATGTACTCTTTATGAGCCTTTGTAAGTTGTATGGTATTTATGGATGTACGTTATCGAACGAAAGTATCTTTGGGAGCGGTATTGCGGTTTAAAGTTTTAAACAGGCTCATATTTTAGTATTAATTAATATAAGTGTCGTCGTAATGTCCGAACTATCAGAGTCGCGCAGCCGGAAGTGCGAGCTTTGGTAGTTAGGGTGTTACACTATGTGTCTAAGTGAGAGTGTGAACCAGAGAATTATTTCTCTGCTGAGGTGGAGAAGTTAGTTAGAGAGTGTGAATGAGTATATAGTGGAGACAGTCATTTTCACATGTTACGTAGAAAAGAATTGAGACGTGAGTCTTAGAGGAGTTTTCCCTTACTCGAAAAGGGGCTATACCTGAATCTCTTTTTATCATTCAATAATAAACTCTCTTCTTCTTCGGTTTCTACCTTGTGCATTCTTCTACTGTTCCATTATATGCACATTCAGGTATAACAACTTCTATATATACTAAAAAGTATACAACTTTATGATGTCAAGTGTCGATCATAAACAGCATCCACTTGTCAAGTATGGAGACTACCACTAGTTAACTTTTATATATAAAGAGATGACTTTTATATATAAAGAGATTAGACTTCTATATATACTAAAAATATGAACAACTTTATGATATCAAGTGTCGATCATTGACAGCATTCACTTGTCAAGCAAGGAGAATATCACTAGTTAGCTTTTATATATAAAGAGATATATATAAGATTTTTATTCTTTGATTCAACAATTGTCAAGTATCTAGCTATTACACTTATCAATTAAATAAACCTAACACTTATCAAGTATTTAACTATAACACTTGTCAACCAAATAAACCTATTATATATTAATAGATAATAAAATTTTTATTCTTCGATTCAACACTTAATTCTCTTACTCCCACTTTTTCTATTTTCAATTATTTGATATGGACAACAACTAAGCCCTAGAAAAAAATAAAATTGAATGAATAATAATTATCCAAGATCTTAAATAAATGTAAAAAAATATAGAAAATAAATATTTAATTAGACGTTTGATGAAAAAAATAGTGGAATTAAAAGGAGAACAAGTTATCGATGTCATTTGTGGATCAAAGAGAAAAATATATTTTTAATTTTTAAATTTTTTTAAAAAATAATTTTTCATCATCTAATATTTTTTTTTATATTTTTTTACTTAAAAAAATAGCTTTTATATATACAGACTTTTATATATAAAGATATTATACTAAAAAAATGTACAACTTTATGATGCCAAGTGTTGATCATAGACAGTATCCACTTGTCAAGCATGGAGACTATCACTAGTTAACTTTTATATATAAAGAAAAAACTTTTATATATACAAACTTTTATATATAAAGAGATTAGACTTCTATATATACTAAAAAAATGTATAACTTTATTATGTCAAGTGTCGATCATAGAGAGCATTCACTTGTCAAGTATAGAGACTACCACTAGTTAGCTTTTATATATTAAGAGATATTAAGAGATAGATATAAGATTTTTATTTTTTGATTCAACACTTGTTAAGTATCTAGCTATTACAATTGTCAACTAAATAAACCTAATACTTATCAAGTATTTAACTATGACACTTATCAACCAAATAAACCTATTATATATTAATAGATAATAAAAAATTTTTCTTCGATTCAACACTTAATCGGTTAATCCTCTTACTCCCACTTTTTCTATATTCAATTATTTGATGTGAACAACAACTAAGCCCTAGAAAAAAATAAATTTGAATGAATAATAATTACCCAAAGTCTCAAATAAATACAAAAATTTTTATCAAAAATATATAAAAACATAAAAAAAATAAATATTTAATTTGAAGTTTGACGAAAAAAATAGTGAAAGTAAAGGGAGAACAAGTTATCGATGTCGTTTGTGGGTCAAAAAGAAAAAAATATTTTTAATTTTAATTTGTTTTATAAAATATAGTTTTTCATTATTTAATATTTTTTTACATAAAAAAATAGCTTTTATATATACAGACTTTTATATATAAAGATATTAGACTTCTATATATACTATAAAAATATATAACTTTATGATGCCAAGTATCGATCACAGACAGCATCCACTTGTCATGCATGGAGACTACCACTAGTTAGCTTTTATATATAAAGAAATAACTTTTATATATATAGACTTTTTTATATAAAGAGATTAGATTTCTATATATACTAAAAAAGTCTACAACTTTATGATGCCAAGTGTCGATCATAGACAATATTCACTTGTAAGCATGGAGACTACCACTAGTTAGCTTTTATATATAAAGAGATAGGTATAAGATTTTTATTCTTTGATTCAACACTTGGCAAATATCTAGCTATGACACTTATCAACTAAATAAACCTAACACTTGTCAAGAATTTAACTATGGGAGCCACTCAGATAAAGACGTTAAAACGTCTTTTTTTAAAGATATTTTTTAATAATTAAAATTTAGTATATATAATCAATTAAACTGTGTTATTTTTGTCAAATTAGGCCAGGAAAATTAATTTAATCGAAAAGATGGTGAATCAAATCTTGAATTGGTCTAAATTTATTTTTTTATAAAAAATGACTATAATACCCTTTTTATAGAAAATAACTAAAATAACATATATATATATACATAAATTTTGAAAATTCTAAATCATAACCCTATGACGGCAATAAGTAAATGAGTAGAATTTAGGATTCTCAAAATTAATATATATATATATAAAATAGGAGTATTTTATTTATTTTCTATACTAAGAGTATTATAGTCATTTTTTATTAAAAAAATAATATTAATTTAGACCAGTTCAAGATTTGATTCACCATTATTTAGGTCAAATTAATTTGTCTGGCCTAATTTTGAAAAAAAAATAATATGATTTAATCGATTATATGTATTAAATTTTAATTACTAAAAAACATCTTTAAAAAAAGACGTTTTAGACGTCTTTATTTGAGTGGCTCCCTTAAACTATGACACTTGTCAACCAAATAAACCTATTACATATTAATAGATAATAAAATTTTTATTCTTCGATTCAACACTTAATACTCTTACTCCTACTTTTTCTATTTTCAATTATTTTATATGGTTAACAACTAAGTCCTAGAAAAAACAAATTGAATGAATAATAATTACCCAAAGTCTCAAACAAATGTAAAAAATTTTATCAAAAAGATATAAAGATATGAAAAAAAATAAATATTTAATTGAAAGTTTGATAAAAAAAAAAATAGTGAAAGCAAAGGGAGAATGAGTTATCAATGTCGTTTGTGAATCAAAGAGGAAAATAAATTTTTTATTTTTAAAATTATTTTTATAAAAATGATTTTTCATCGTTTAATAATTTTTTATTTTTCTTTTACTTAAAAAGATAGCTTTTATATATACATACTTTTATATATAAAGAGATTAGACTTCTGATAGATCTCCATCTAGTTCAGATAATATTGGGCCATCAGAACCAAGTCCAGAGGAGAATTCAGCAAATGATGAGGAACAAGGGGTTGGACTAGCAAAAGAAAGAGAGCCAGAATGAATAGGAATAGGAGAGCTCCCACTTGGATGAGGGACTATGTGTCTAAGTGAGAGTTTGAACTAGAGAATTATTTCTCTGCTGAGGTGGAGAAGTTAGTTAGAGAGTGTGAAGGAGTATATAGTGGAAAGAGTCATTTTCACATGTTATGTAGAGAAGAATTGAGACGTGAGTCTTAGAGAAGTTTTTCCTTACTCGAAAAGGGGCTATAACTGAATCTCTTTTCATCATTCAATAACAAACTATCTTCTTCTTCTGTTTCTACCTTATGCATTCTTCTACTGTTCCATTATATGCACATTCAGGTATAACATTTGGTGCTTTTGTTGAGAGAGGATGGTGAATCATGATGAACTCTGCCACCAAACTGAACTTGCCGCGTTACAGAGGAGCCATGTGGAGATCGCTAGCCAAGTCTCTTCCACAAACGATCGCATGGACGGTCTAGAAGGGTTTTTACGTGAGATTCGTGGGATGCTAAAGGACGCTCTGAAATTAAAGAAGGTAGCGGGTGACTCCGAGGACGAGGAGTTGCAACACTCTTCATTCAGCCACACCGCTCAACCGATTTTCCAGGGGAGACGAGGAACGAAGGTAGAGCTCGCGAGCTTTAATGGTGAGAAAGTAGAAGAGTGGGTGTTCAAGGCGCGAGAATACTTTGAGTTGTTTGATGTGCCTGTAGACATGAGGATCCGAATGATCTCCTTCCATTTCACTAGAGCAGCTTATTCGTGGTACCGCTGGGGGGTCAACAACCACATTTCATACACTTAGGAGGATTTCTTGGATGCGTTGCTTGAGCAATTCTGACAGCACCAGTTTTATGATCCCAAAGCCGCTCTTAAGGAACTAAAACAAATCAGCACCGTTGCAGAGTATCAAAACCATTTCGAAGAGCTCACAAACCAAGTAACCGGGTTAAGCGAAGAATGGTTAATTTCCTTGTTTGTAGCTAGTCTCCAGAATTATTTGAAATGTGAATTGTTGTTAGCCAAACCCACTTCTTATGTTACTACAATCTCATTAGCAAAACTACATGAACAAAAACATGCTGCTATCTCATTTCACAAACCCCTTGCTAATACCCCAAAACCAAGTCACCCAATCACTCATCCCCTTTCTACGAACAACCGTAACCTTCCGCTCAAACCTAGCCCTTTCCTTGTAGCTCTGCAATCCTCTCATATCACTCATTCTAATAAGAAAATAACCATGACCAACTCACCTTTTAAGAAACTATCAATAGCAGAAATTAAAGCAAAGCGGGACAAAGATTTATGTTATTATTGTGAAGACAAATGGATACCTGGCCACAGGTGTAAAATCTCTTGCTACCTGTTAATTGGAGATGAAGAAATGCAAGAAATAATTAAAGAACCGGAGCCAACAGTGGTGCAAACACCTAACGAGGCAAATTCGGTGGAGGTGGCTACGGTGCAACCTGAGATCAGTTTTAACGCCATGGTGGGACAGTACCAACCCACAACCTTTCGATTGAAAGGGACATACCAAGGGCATGCGGTGATGGTGTTAATTGATGGGAGAAGTTATCACAATTTTGTGAAAACAAGCGTGGCCGAGAAGCTGAAGTTTCCAATTAAACAAACTAATCCATTGCAAGTGCTGGTGGGTTCCCAACCGGTTAGTGTGAGACCTTACCGCTACCCTCACTTTCAAAAGGAAGAGATTGAGCGTTTGGTGGCTGAGATGCTAGACTCCGAAGTAATTAGAAAGAGCCAGAGTGCGTTCTCTAGCATAGTGCTATTAGTAAAGAAGAAAGATGGCAGCTGGCGCTTTTGCATTGACTATCGCGCCCTTAACTCCATAACCATCTGTAACAATTTTCCTATCCCCACTATTGACGAGATATTAGATGAATTGTTCGGAGCGGAGTATTTCTCCAAGATCGATTTACGATCGGGGTACCACCAGATTTGAATGAGTGAATCTTCCATTCCCATTGCACACATCAAGGGCAATATGAGTTTGTAGTGATGCCTTTTAGCCTCACCAACGCCCCATCTACTTTTCAGGCCACCATGAACAAAGTCTTTCAGCCCTATCTCCGAAAGTTTATTGCTGTTTTTTTTTTTATGATATCCTCATCTATAGCAAAACCCGTAAGGAGCACCTAGACCACCTTCGACTCACCTTGGCCCTTTTGGCTAAACACCAACTATTTGCTAAGCGCTCTAAGTGTCTTTTCAGCCAAAATCAGGTGGATTACTTGGGACACATTGTGTGTGTGGAAGGGGTCAAGGTGGACCTATCTACGATTGAGACAATCCAAACATGGCCGAGACCTTCAACGCTGAAACAGTTGAGGGAGTTTTTATGACTTATGGGATACTACCGTTGATTTGTTGCTATGTACGCCCAAGTTGCTCACCCCTTGACTGAGCTTCTCAAAAAGAACAATTTTCATTGGGGGACAGAAGCGGAGCAAGCCTTTCATCGCCTCAAGCCTGCAATGATGCAAACACCAATCTTGGCACTACCAGATTTTTCACAGTAATTTACGGTAGAGACAGATGCGTCTCATCAAGGTATTGGGGCGGTGCTGTCCCAAAAGGGCCACCCAATTGCCTATTTTAGTAAGAAGTTAACCATAAAGATGACTCTTGCTTCTGCGTACATCCGAGAGCTCTATGCAATCACCCAAGCTGTAGCTAAATGGCACCACTATCTTTTGGGTAGGAAGTTCATTATTAAAATAGACCATCAAGGGCTGCGTGAGCTATTGACTCAGGTGGTGCTAACCCCTGACCATTAATACTACCTTGCCGGATTATTAGGATACGAGTTCGAGATTGAGTACCGAGCGGGCCGCCTTAACCAGGCATCCTATTATACAGTCTCAGGGGGTACTCCAAAGCTTCTCAACGGTCCAATCCTCACTCTTACTGCCTCTTAAGGAGGCTAATGAAACTTGTGACAAGATGCAGGAACTTCACAAGTAATTCAGGGATGGCAAACTCAGCTCAGATTATACAGAGATAGATGGCATAATGATGTATCGCGGAAGGGTATGAATTCCCGATTTTGGTGGGGTGAGAGAGCTACTCTTACAGAAATTTCATGCTTCGGTTCGAGGGGGCCACGGTGGCATCCTTAAGACCTACAAATCATTAGTGAATCTCTTCTTTTGGCCAGGAATGAGAACTAATGTCCAACTCTTTGTGGAACAATGTACAAATTGTCAACTCACTAAGTATGTGTTTGCCAAACCCCAGGGACTGCTATAGCCTCTTCCGATACTGGAGAGACCGTGGGTAGAAATCTCTCTTGATTTCATTGTTCATCTCTCCAAATCTGTCGAATTCACTGCAATTTTGGTGGCGGTAGACCGTTTTAGTAAAGTGGGACATTTCTCGGCCCTAAAACCAGGATTTACAACAAGAGAGGCTGCTCGGATTTTTATTAATTCAGTGGTTAAACTTCATGGCTTCCCTATGACAATGGTATCTGATCGCGATCTTATTTTCCTTAGTAAATTCTGGAAGAGCTTGGTTGAATTTAGTGGCACTAAATTGCATTATAGCACGGCCTACCATCCTCAAAGTGATAGCCAAACTGAGGTGGTGATGAACAGGACTTTGGAACAGTACCTTCGTATTTTCACCCATTTCTACCCACAAAACTGGTCTTGTTATTTGTCTTGGGCAGAACTATGTTACAATAGTTTCTATCATTCCTCCCTGGAAATGTCACCTCATGAGGCTCTCTATGGGTTTTCGATGCGTATCCTACCTAGTTATCAATACGGGATGACTACGGTTATTGCTGTGGATGAATTTTTGTGGGTAAGAGAGGCTTTACATAGAGAGTTGTGTTTTTTTACTGCAACAGGCTCAGGAGAAGATGAAAAAACAAGCAGATTTGCATCGCCGTGAACGACAATTTCAGGTGGGGCATTGGGTCCTTCTTAAGATACATCCTTATCGGCAGCGTTTCCTCACACACAACTCATACAATAAACTGCAGAAGCATTTTTATGGGCCTTATTAGATTACTCAGAGAGTGGAAGAAGTGGCATACCATTTGCGTTTGCCCCCTTTCTGTGCCTTACACCTCGTCTTTCATATTTCTGTACTGAAGCCATTCCACGGGGAGCCACCCCTCACCATTCCTGCATCTCCCGAGCTACCTCCGTCCTTGCAGCCACGGTCGTTGGAAATCTTGGGTCGCCACTCTATTTCAGCTCCAGAGGAGAATCGAATTCAAGTATTGGTGGATTGGGAAGGGGCCACTAGAGATGAGACAACTTGGAAGTTTCTCGATGACTTGTTGAAGTTATTCGCTGAAGTTGACCTTAAGGACAAGGTTGTATTGGAGGGAGGGATAATTGATAGATCTCCATCTAGTTCAGACAATATTGGGCCATCAGAACCAAGTCCAGAAGAGAATTCAGCAAATGGTGAGGAACAAGGGGTTGGGCTAGCAAAGGAAAGAGAGTCCAGAATGAATAGGAATAGGAGAGCTCCCACTTGGATGAGGGACTATGTGTCTAAGTGAGAGTGTGAACCAAAGAATTATTTCTCTGCTGAGGTGGAGAAGTTAGTTAGAGAGTGTGAATGAGTATATAGTGGAGACAGTCATTTTCACATGTTACGTAGAAAAGAATTGAGACGTGAGCCTTAGAGGAATTTTTCCTTACTCGAAAAGGGGCTATACCTGAATCTCTTTTTATCATTCAATAATAAACTCTCTTCTTCTTCGGTTTCTACCTTGTGCATTCTTCTACTGTTCCACTATATGCACATTCAGGTATAACAACTTCTATATATACTAAAAAGTATACAACTTTATGATGTCAAGTGTCGATCATAAACATCATCCACTTGTCAAGTATGGAGACTACCACTAGTTAACTTTTATATATAAAGAGATGACTTTTATATATAAAGAGATTAGACTTCTATATATACTAAAAATATGAACAACTTTATGATATCAAGTGTCGATCATTGACAGCATTCACTTGTCAAGCAAGGAGAATATCACTAGTTAGCTTTTATATATAAAGAGATATTGATGGTTTCAGTGGCTAAGAGAAGGGGGGTTGAATCTTAGCCCCTTATTTTTTTTGCTTGATAACCCTTGCTGACTTGTGAGACCAATTCAGGAAACCTTTTGTCTTTTTATCTCGTTACTGGACACGAGACTTTTTCTTTTTTCTCGTCCTTAGCCACGAGTCTTTTCGTTTTGTCTCGTCACTTGGCACGAGATATTTCTGGTTTTTGCTCCTGTGCAGTAGAAACAGAAATGGAGTAGAGAAGAGAAGAGAGAAAAACTACACCCAGATATATCCTGGTTCAGCTGCTAAGTGCAGTGCAGTCTACATCCAGTCTCCATCACAATTATGATGAAATTTCACTATAATCAACCTGATTACAAACTGTAAAGTGCTAACCCAACTTACAAGGGAATTCCCACAGAATCATGAAACACAACATAGATGAACAAAGGAACTCTAAGACATCTATGGCTTTTTCTTTTAATTTTGCACTCTCTGCCTTTTTCCGCTCTATGGCTTTTTCATACAAACCTCACTGTTTGCCTTTTTCCATGAGACTCAAGACATGACAAAATTAAATAGAAAAATACTAAACATAATACATTGAAGGAGAAGAAAATCTGTAAGCTTAGGTAGCTCTGAGAATCCTGTGCCTTACACTCTCACTGCTTACTTCTAACTCCTTGCTTCAAACAGTGGTTGTTCACTCTTATTATAGAAGAGGGAAGCCTCCACTTATTGAAGCCAACAACCAAACCAACTTCTTCCTCCTTCAACAAACAGAACCGGTTCGGCCACATAGAGAGAGAAGAGATAACCATGCAAAACCCAACATGCAATTACCTCTAGTCCTTTCTTTATCATTACCCTTCATCAATCTGAGCTCTCCATCCTTGGCTTGCTTTCCAAGATGGATTTCTGGCCCTTGATGCTTCATGATGATGATGACTTCATCTGCTTCAATCTTTGCCTCAACCATCACTTCGCTACTCTAGCTACTTCCTGTGGTGGTTGAGCAGAATCAAAGACAAGCCATGCTTCAAGAATCTCCCTTGCTGGCTGAATCTTCATTGTCCATTTTTGAGCATGAAGAGCTCAAGATTACTTCACCAAATCTAACCATATTTGGTGAAAATCTCAGCCACAGCTCATTTTTATTTTAGTATGTTTTCTTGCCATCATTAGCTTGATGGTCTTGATGCATGCAGCTTCATTTCGGTAGCTCCATGTAGCTTCCATGGCTTCCTTTATTTTCTGGATATTGACCGAAAAGAAGAAGGAGATAAGAGAGAATAAACAACTTGAAAGAAAAGTAATTCAAATGTAATAAACCAATTAGTTGGTAAAAGTTTGCTTTTACTTCCCTAGCTTAGAGTGGCGTGTAGTACTATGGCCATCAATCAATTCAGCTGCAACTTTCTCTCTCATAGTTCCCATGCATTAAATAACAATGTAATGAATTTTGGAATCCATCACATGGTAAAGTGCTTGGATCCGTTGAAAGCATTTTTGCTTTCTCTTCATCTTGGTTTCGAACCAAGTTTGGAAACATTCATCAACAATAAGATTGGGCTTTGTAACATTGAGTTTTATTCTGGCCCAATTAGTAATATTTGCATTCCTAATGTATATTTTTCGGATCAAGCATAGAGCACATAAGAAAGTATTCGTTTGGGCTTGCAGCAATAGTATTTATTCTGGCCCAATTAATATTTCAGCCTCATAGCATGAGAAACATATAGCAAGGCTTATTGATTGACATAATTGGGCTTAAACCAAAATTTTATTTTCGGCCCATCTCAAAATCTGCACAACAAAATTATTAATTAAGCAAATAATATTTAAATTAATAATTTTGTAATTAAATATTTTAATAATGTTTGTTCATCATCAAAATTAAATAGGAGTTTTCCAAACTCATCAATCTCCCCCTTGATGACAAACATTATTAAAATTGAAATGGAAAGAAATTTAAAGATTGAGTAAAGAATACTCCCTTTGAATTTAAATTTCTCTCCCTTTCTAAATGTCACATAGCTCCCCCTTGATGTATGCTTATTTTACCAAGGGAAGTACTAACTTGTAACATTTTAATCAAGCTTCAAAAAATAATGTTATTTAGCATATCATGTGATGCTAAATGCTTGATTTATGAGCAGTTTTAATTGATAATCAAAACTCATTTGATATCATAAACTGATTTACTGCTCAAACCTTTAACACACCAATCAACAAGAAAGTTTATTCAAATATTTTTTTAAGCAAGATATCAGAGCATTAATATGGTAAGAAAAATATTTGAAGCACAAATGATAAAAAATATGACAGTTTTATGCTTTTCATAGTTTAAAGGAACTGCCAAAAAAATTAAGCATATTAACCAAGATGAAACAGAGTTTTAATCATGCATATACATTCATCACAGTTAATTTTCAACCATTCTTCATAAAACAAATGCATTATCAAATCATTATTAAACAATATCAACAAATACAATACAGTTTCAATATTATCATCAAGCTATCATCAAGCACCAAATATAACAAGGGTGATCATGAATTTTCAACAGAAAATTTCATCCCCTATTTTCTATTTTCTCCTCCCCTGTTTTTCATATTTCAATTTTCAGCTTTTCTCCCCCTTTTGTCATCAAAGGGCCATTATGTACCTGCAGCAAGAAAGCATTGGCAATATAACAAAATACTCATAAGATGCCAAATAAGTCAAAATGTCAAGAAGCAGTGAGTATCAAGTCATGCTACTACAAAAGAAAGATTGAGCCTAATCATGCCAATATCAAATAATATAAAACAACAGTCATCAATCATCTGATAGATGAAAAGCAGAGTCCTCAGCGCCTTCTTCACTATTATCGCCCAGATCCTCCTTTAGAGTTGCTAACATCAGGCCGACCCTTTCTTTGCAATTTTTCCAAGCTTTCTCGCTCTCAAAGGCTTGCTTGCGAGCCTCTTTGTGAGATTGAATCATCATGTCTGCCATGTTTGAGAATTCACCCAAAATTTTTTTGATGGATTTGACTGTTTTGGAAGACTCTGGCTGAGTCTCATTGTCACTATCCGATGCCACAGATTTGCCCCCTTTGGTTCCCTTAGTCGCTCATCCTCCTCTAATTGAGGATACTTTGTTTTCCACTGCCTCATTCAACAGATCAACTTTAAAGTATTCAAAAATTCTTGTTAAAAACATACCATAAGGCAGATTAGCCTTTTTGGTGCTTCTAACAGAATCCCACATATGTCTAATCATAATATAGCCAAAAGATATAGGAGTAGAAGTAACCAAAGCAAATAATATGAGACAGTCAGAAAATGTTACTCGATTGTGTGAGCCGCTTTGGGGAGTCAAAATATGGGTGATGATTCGGTAAAGCAGAGAGTTGACTGGTCCTAGAGCTTTGTGGGTTGGAATCGTTCCATGCAAGCCAGAAAGATTCTCGCAAATGTGCTGAAGAACTGTTTTGTATGAAACGCTGACTTGTGTATCCCATTTGTCTACCATATACGCTCGCGGTCCTTCATCCTTGAAGCCCAGGACCGCTCCAATGGTCTCAGAATCAAGGGCTATTTGAACCTTTTTGACATAGGAATGAAGGGTGCCGTCAATAAGTCGTATATTAGCGTAGAACTCTCGGACTAGGCCAGGATAGACTGGTTTCTGAATGAGAAGAAGGGGCTTCCAGTTGAGGAGTTCAAATAGAGAGGAGATGTTGATGCCCTTGTTAGTGAGAGTGTCGAGATTCACAAGGTAGGTTGTACATAGATGACGTTTTTTCATAACCTCATTGTGAAACTCAAAAGAAGTACAAGAGTTGAATCTGCTAGGATCAAAGTGGGAGTGAGTCTTGCCATACTTGTTTCTGAATTCCAAGGATTCCAAGTTTGGAGGTTCGATGGTGTCGTGAAGAGCAAAACCCTTAGTCTTTTGAGCACTCTTCCCAGATGCATGGGGAGTTGATCTCTTTGGTGGTGATTGTGGAGGGGAAGGAATGGGAGAAGTATGAGACTCCTCTTCTTCTGTCACGGGAACACTTTTCTTCTTCCTTGAGGAAGTTTTTGTGGCAATGACCTTTCTTCTCATTGTGTCTGTGCGTTTTGATGGGGGTGAAGGTGATGAAGATGATGTAGAATTAATGTGAGTGTGTGTGTGTGATTGTGGAGTAGACTGTTTTTGAGAGAATAGAAGCCTTTCACTTTTTCTTGGCGCGGTTTTCTTTTTCATGGTGATGGAAGAATGAAATATGAAAGGTTAGAGAGATAACCGAATTGAGTGGGAGAGAGAAGCAAGGTGAGTGACGAATTAAATGAGGTTTGGAGAGAGAATATGAAGAGAGTAATGACCATTAGTGGGCGGTTAATGACCATTATGGGTGGTTATTACCCAAAAAAATGATTTCTCTTTTAACTTTTGAAATCTAAAACTGAAAAGTTGTTGCCTTAAATCAAGGGATTAGATGGAGAGAAGGATTTTGATTTGACAATAACCACTTCCAAGAAGATTTGATGACACAAGAAGGAGATTCTTATTTGTAGAGAGATAACTACCATAACTGTTAAGGTGGGGTCAAGGAATTTTGGTGGGGCCCATAAAATTTGAACTCAGCGTTGCCTTCCCTTGATCATAGCTCCTCCATCAAGCTTGCATTTTTATCTCGTCCAAACCTACGAGACAAAACTGGACACAGTTAAAAAAAATTCACAAATTTTCAATGAAACTTAAATCAAACATTCCCAAATTTTTTCTTAAGGTACAGAATCTGTCTTCACAGAGGGGTTTTGTAAAAATATCAGCAATTTGGTCTTCAGATTTTACAAATTGAATATCAATAGTACCCTTTTGCACATGTTCCATAATGAAATGATATTTTATCTCTATGTGCTTGGTTCTTGAGTGCAGAACAGAATTTTTTGAAATGTTTATAGCACTCATATTATCACAAAATAAAGGTATACTATTGATTTTTAATTTGTAATCTTCCAATTGTGTTTTTAACTAAATTAATTGTGAGCAACATGCAGATGCAAAAATATATTCAGCTTTGGCTGTGGATAGAGCCACTGTGGCTTGTTTCTTGCTTGACCACATGTTAAGTGAACTTCCAAGGAAGCAACACATGCCGGAGGTGCTTCTTCTATCCACTCTATCTCCCGCATAATCTACATCACAAAATCCTACTGCACAAAAATCATCAGATTTAGGATACCATAGCCCATAATCACAAGTTCCTTTAATGTATCTAATGATGCGTTTAACAGCCGTGAGATGGGATTCTTTTGGGTGAGATTGGAACCTTGAACATACACCCACACTTTGGACAATGTCCGGTCTAGAGGAGGTAAGATACATGAGTGAACCTATCATTCCCCTATACCTTGTTTCATCCACATCTTGACCATCATCATCCTTTTCAAGTTTTGTGTTGGGATGCATCGGTGTACCCATTGATTTGGAATTTTCTAGGCCAAACTTTTTAATAAGTTCTTTTGCATACTTTCCTTGGTAAATAAAAGTACCACTAGGAGTTTGTTTAATTTGGAGGCCAAGAAAGAAAGTAAGCTCTCCCATTAAACTCATTTCAAACTCACTAGTCATGAGTTTTCCAAACTCTTCACACAAGGAAATGTTGGCCGATCCAAATACAATGTCATCAACATAAACTTGAACAAGGAGTATATCATCATTAGATGCTTTAATAAATAAAGTAGTGTCGGTGGTACCCCTTTGAAATTGATTTTCCAACAAGAAGGCACTAAGCCTTTCATACCAAGCTCTTGGAGCTTGTCTAAGACCATAAAGAGCCTTAGTTAGTTTGAAAACATGATTTGGAAACTTTTTATGTTCAAAACCGGGGGGTTATACCACATACACTTCTCTATCAATAAAGCCATTAAGGAAAGCACATTTAACATCCATTTGAAATATTTTGAAACCTTTATGGGCGGCATAGGCAAGAAGCAACCGAATTGCTTCCATTCTAGCTACCGGAGCAAAAGACTCATCAAAATCTATACCCTCTTCTTGATCATAACCTTGGGCCACTAATCTAGCCTTGTTACGAACAACTTGTCCATCCTCACCAAGTTTGTTTTTAAATACCCACTTAGTACCCGTTACCTTCTTACCATCCGAATAAGGTACTAATGTCCAAACCTCATTCTTGTCAAATTGAGCTAGCTCCTCTTGCATGGCCTTGACCCATGATGGATCTTCAAGAGCTTGTTTGACGTTATTGGACTCCATTTGTGACAAGAAGGCAAAGTTGCTAGGTTCGGTTTGCCTTTTGGTGGAGGATCTTGTTGTTACACCATGAGAGGGATCACCAATGATGAAGTCATGAGGATAACCCCTCATAGACTTCCATTCTCTAGGCTTTCGGATAGGTGTAGAGCTTTGATGAACTTCTGGTGGTCTCACTGTTTCAGTTGCTCGTGCCTGCTCAGGAGACAAAATAGAAATGTCTCCTCCAAACTAACGAGACAAAACCGGGCTGACAGATTCTTTATTTTTCACAGATTTGGGATTTTCTTTATTTGTTCCAACCTCTTCATAATCTGAATCATTATCCTTCACAATACTGGGAATTAAGTTAGAATCACAAAAAGTAACATGTATGGATTTCTCTATGGTTCTATGTTCTTTGAGATAAATTCTATAAGCCTTGCTTGTGGTGGAATATCCAACAAACATTCCTTCATAGGATTTTGGATCAAATTTTCCAAGGTTTTCCTTATTGTTAAGCACAAAGCATTTGTATCCAAAAATATGAAAATACTTAAGATTTGGAGGGGTTCCTTTCCATAGCTCATAAGGGGTTTTCTTTAACCCTTTTTTAATGATTGTTCTATTCAAAATATAACATAGCCTCAGCCCATAAGAATTTAGGAATCTCATTCTCACATAACATAGCCCTAGTCATTTCTTGAAGGTTTCTATTCCTTCTTTCAACCACCCCATTTTGTTGGGGGGTTCTAGGGCATGAAAAATTATGAAAAATCCCTAAGTCATCACAGAATTTTTCAAAGTCTTGATTTTCAAATTTTCTTCCATGATCACTTCTCAAATGGGCAATTTTCAAATCTTTTTCATTTTGGATTTTCTTACAAAGGGTGGAAAAAGCATGAAAGGCATCATTCTTATGAGCAAGGAAAAGTACACATCCAAATCTAGAGTAATCATCAACCACCACAAGACCATAGTGTTTACCTCCTAAACTTTGAGTTCTAGTAGGACCAAAAAGATCAATATGTAACATTTCCAATGGCCTTTTGGTTGAGATTCCATCTTTTGTTTTAAAAGAGGATTTTACTTGTTTGCCCAATTGACAAGCGTCACAAGTAAGATCCTTGTCAAACTTGATGTTTGGAATTCCTCTAACCAAATTTCTTTTGACTAGCTTAGAAATTTGATACATGCTAGCATGTCCCAACTTTCTATGCCAAAGCCATTTTTCATATTCAAAAGATGTAAAGCATGTTACATTTTGTTCCTTTAAATCCTCAAGAGTTAATCCATACACATTGTTGTATCTTTTAGCTTCAAGAAGAACATTCCCAGTTTTCTCACAAACAACTAAACAAACAAACTTCTTAAAAATCACTTCAAAACCCAAATCACATAGTTGACTAACACTAAGTAAATTATGTTTCAAGCCATGTACAAGGAGAACATCATTTATACAAGATGAGAAATTTTTACCCACTTTCCCAACAGCCACAATTTTTTCTTTTGCATCATCACCGAAAGTGACAAGCCCTCCATCATATTCATCAAGCTTTATGAAGAAGGTTGTCTTTCCGGTCATATGCCTAGAGCATTCGCTGTCCATATACCACATATTTTCCTTCCTTTTGGATGCTAGGCACACCTACAAACAAGCTTAAGTAACCTTAGGTATCCAAATCTTTTTGGATCCTTTTACGTTAAACCATCTTCTATGTCCTAAGCCATTGTAATCAAAAACAATTTTATAAACCTTATCACCGACCATTCTTTCACCAAAAAAGCATTGAATGGGAAAGTGTCCATTCCGATTGCATAGTCTACAAAATCTTGGAGTTGCTGTTTTGTTAAGGTAGGTGGGATCTTGAAATCTTGTATCATTAGAAGATGAAGTAATATTTTCAAAATGTGATTTTTCAGATTTATAGAACCCCAAACCAGCCTTATCATAAAGAGGTTTTTGACTAGCCAATATGTGATTCAGATTTTCGGAACTTTGGGTGAACTTGGCTAAGTCTTCCTTAAGTCTTTTAACCTCTTTAAGCAACTCTTCATTTTGCTTAAAATAATCTACATATGCAAGAACAGAATGGTTACTTTCACAGCTTCTAACTTGGGCTCTTAACTGCTTATTCTCTTCAACAAGATCACAAGCAGTTTCGGCCTCTCTCACTTTTTCTTTTAAAAAATTGTTTTCAGCCTTAAGAATGGTGATTTGTTGTTCAAGTTCTTGATTTTCCAGCAGAAAACATCTTATTTTTTCAGAGAGGTGGTCTATCATAAGATGAAGATCTTCAGTGTTAGGATTATGAAAGACTACCTGATCTATGTGATCTGCCATGAGACAAGGTTGTGACTTGATTTCGGATTCCTCATCATCATCATCTGAGTCATTTTCCAAATCTTCCCATGAGCCATCAGTCTTTTCTTCTTTCCTCTTTTCGGCTTCTCCTTCTTCTTTAACTTGGGACAATCAGATTTGAAATGTCCCATTTTCTTGCAGTTGTAACAAGTTACTTTGCTAAGGTATTTCTTCACTCTCCTTGAGCTGCTGCCTTTGTCTTTAAGCTTCATCATTTTCCTGAATTTTTTGGTAAACAACACAAATTCATGTTCAGAGGAGTTATCACTGGACTCTTCATCCAGAGGGTTAGTCATAGAAGAAAAAGTAATTCCTTTCTTTTTTGAATCTTTTTTCAGATAGGTGTTTTCAAAAGCAAGAAGATTTCCTCTCAAATCATCAACTGTCATGGAATCTAAGTTACTGCTCTCAGAAATAATTAAAGCTTTTGTTTTCCACTCTTTTGTGAGACATCTCAACACTCTTCTCACTAGCACAGATTCAGAATGTGTAATTTCCAGAGCATCTAAGCCAACAATGATGGCGTTGAACCGTTCGAACAGTTCATCAATGGACTCTCCTTCTTTCATTGCAAACATTTCATACTCTCTATTTAACATGTCTGTCCGAGTCTTCTTTACAATGGTGGTTCCTTCATGAGTGATTTGTAATTTATCCCAGATTTCCTTTGCCGTTGTGCATCTTGATACCCGTCGGTACTCCTCAAAACTGATAGCACAGTTGAGCAGATTGATGGCCTTGGCGTTGAGCTCCACCTTTTTTCTATCTTCATCCGTCCAACTTGCTTCAGGTTTAAGAGAAACAACTCCTTCGGCACTTGTAACAGTAGGATATTGAGGTCCTTCCAAGATGATTTTCCATAGTCTGTAATCTACTGCTTGCACAAATATCTTCATCCTCTCCTTCCAATAGGTATAATTTTTCCCATTGAAAAGAGGGGGTCTATTGCTTTATTGTCCTTCAGTCAGATTATAAGACACCACATTTGCGCCACTGTTTTCTGCCATAAGAATCTTTACTCCAAGCTGCAAAGCTTGATCTCTTTGAGACCAAGCTCTGATACCAATTGATGGTTTCAGTGGCTAAGAGAAGGGGGGGTTGAATCTTAGCCCCCCCTTTTTTTTTGCTTGATAACCCTTGCTGACATGTGAGACCAATTCAGGAAACTTTTTGTCTTTTTATCTCGTTACTGGACACGAGACTTTTTCTTTTTTCTCGTCCTTAGCCACGAGACTTTTTGTTTTGTCTCGTCACTTGGCACGAGATATTTCTGGTTTTTGCTCCTGTGCAGTAGAAACAGAAATGGAGTAGAGAAGAGAGAAAAACTACACCCAGATATATCCTGGTTCAGCTACTAAGTGCAGTGCAGCCTACATCCAGTCTCCATCACAATTATGATGGAATTTCACTATAATCAACCTGATTACAAACTGTAAAGTGCTAACCCAACTTACAAGGAGATTCCCACAGAATCATGAAACACAACATAGATGAACAAAGGAACTCTAAGACATCTATGGCTTTTTCTTTTAATTTTGCACTCTCTGCCTTTTTCCGCTCTATGGCTTTTTCATACAAACCTCACTGTTTGTCTTTTTCCATGAGACTCAAGACATAACAAAATTAAATAGAAAAATACTAAACATAATACATTGAAGGAGAAGAAAATCTGTAAGCTTAGGTAGCTCTGAGAATCCTGTGCCTTACACTCTCACTGCTTACTTCTAACTCCTTGCTTCAAACAGTGGTTGTTCACTCTTATTATAGAAGAGGGAAGCCTCCACTTATTGAAGCCAACAACCGAACCAACTTCTTCCTCCTTCAACAAACAGAACCGGTTCGGCCATATAGAGAGAGAAGAGATAACCATGCAAAACCCAACATGCAATTACCTCTAGTCCTTTCTTTATCATTACCCTTCATCAATCTGAGCTCTCCATCCTTGGCTTGCTTTCCAAGATGGATTTCTGGCCCTTGATGCTTCATGATGATGATGACTTCATCTGCTTCAATCTCTGCCTCAACCATCACTTCGCCACTCTAGCTACTTCCTGTGGTGGTTGAGCAGAATCAAAGACAAGCCATGCTTCAAGAATCTCCCTTGCTGGCTGAATCTTCATTGTCCATTTTTGAGCATGAAGAGCTCAAGATTACTTCACCAAATCTAACCATATTTGGTGAAAATCTCAGCCACATCTCATTTTTATTTTAGTATGTTTTCTTGCCATCATTAGCTTGATGGTCTTGATGCATGCAGCTTCATTTCGGTAGCTCCATGTAGCTTCCATGGCTTCCTTTATTTTCTGGATATTGACCGAAAAGAAGAAGGAGATGAGAGAGAATAAACAACTTGAAAGAAAAGCAATTCAAATGTAATAAACCAATTAGTTGGTAAAAGTTTGCTTTTACTTCCCTAGCTTAGAGTGGTGTGTAGCACTATGGCCATCAATCAATTCAGCTGCAACTTTCTCTCTCATAGTTCCCATGCATTAAATGACAATGTAATGAATTTTGGAATCCATCACATGGTGAAGTGCTTGGATCCGTTGAAAGCATTTTTGCTTTCTCTTCATCTTGGTTTCGGACCAAGTTTGGAAACATTCATCAACAATAAGATTGGGCTTTGTAACATTGAGTTTTATTCTGGCCCAATTAGTAACATTTGCTTTCCTGATGTATATTTTTCGGATCAAGCATAGAGCACATAAGAAAGTATTCGTTGGGCTTGCAGCAATAGTATTTATTCTGGCCCAATTAATATTTCAGCCTCATAGCATGAGAAACATATAGCAAGGCTTATTGATTGACATAATTGGGCTTAAACCAGAATTTCATTTTCGGCCCATCTCAAAATCTGCACAACAAAATTATTAATTAAGCAAATAATATTTAAGATCAAATTAATAATTTTGTAATTAAATATTTCAATAATGTTTGTTCATCATCAAAATTAAATAAGAGTTTTCCAAACTCATCAGATATATATAAGACTTTTATTCTTTGATTCAACAATTGTCAAGTATCTAGCTATTACACTTATCAATTAAATAAACCTAACACTTATCAAGTATTTAACTATAACACTTGTCAACCAAATAAACCTATTATATATTAATAGATAATAAAATTTTTATTCTTCGATTCAACACTTAATTCTCTTACTCCCACTTTTTCTATTTTCAATTATTTGATATGGACAACAACTAAGCCCTAGAAAAAAATAAAATTAAATGAATAATAATTACCCAAGATCTTAAATAAATGTAAAAAAAATATAGAAAAATAAATATTTAATTAGACGTTTGATGAAAAAAATAGTGAAATTAAAAGGAGAACAAGTTATCGACGTCGTTTGTGGATCAAAGAGGAAAATATATTTTTAATTTTTAAATTTTTTTAAAAAATAATTTTCATCATCTAATATTTTTTTTATATTTTTTTTACTTAAAAAAATAGCTTTTATATATACAGACTTTTATATATAAAGATATTAGACTTCTATATATACTAAAAAAATGTACAACTTTATGATGTCAAGTGTTGATCATAGACAGTATCCACTTGTCAAGCATGAAGACTATCACTAGTTAACTTTTATATATAAAGAAATAATTTTTATATATACAGACTTTTATATATAAAGAGATTAGACTTCTATATATACTAAAAAAATGTATAACTTTATGATGTCAAGTGTCGATCATAGAGAGCATTCACTTGTCAAGCATAGAGACTACCACTAGTTAGCTTTTATATATTAAGAGATATTAAGAGATAGATATAAGATTTTTATTTTTTGATTCAACACTTGTTAAGTATCTATCTATTAAAATTGTCAACTAAATAAACCTAATACTTGTCAAGTATTTAACTATGACACTTATCAACCAAATAAACCTATTATATATCAATAGATAATAAAAATTTTTTCTTCGATTCAACACTTAATCGGTTAATCCTCTTACTCCCACTTTTTCTATATTCAATTATTTGATGTGAACAACTAAGCCCTAGAAAAAAATAAATTTGAATGAATAATAATTACCCAAAGTCTCAAATAAATGTAAAAATTTTTATCAAAAATATATAAAAACATAAAAAAATAAATATTTAATTTGAAGTTTGACGAAAAAAATAATGAAAGTAAAGGGAGAACAAGTTATCGATGTCGTTTGTGGGTCAAAAAGAAAAAAATATTTTTAATTTTAATTTGTTTTGTAAAATATAGTTTTTCATTATTTAATATTTTTTTACATAAAAAAATAGCTTTTATATATACAGACTTTTATATATAAAGATATTAGACTTCTATATATACTATAAAAATATATAACTTTATGATGCCAAGTATCGATCACAGACAACATCCACTTGTCATGCATGGAGACTACCACTAGTTAGCTTTTATATATAAAGAAATAACTTTTATAAATATAGACTTTTTTATATAAAGAGATTAGACTTCTATATATACTAAAAAAGTCTACAACTTTATGATGCCAAGTGTCGATCATAGACAATATTCACTTGTAAGCATGGAGACTACTACTAGTTAGCTTTTATATATAAAGAGATAGGTATAAGATTTTTATTCTTTGATTCAACACTTGGCAAATATCTAGCTATGACACTTGTCAACTAAATAAACCTAACACTTGTCAAGAATTTAACTATGGGAGCCACTCAGATAAAGACGTTAAAACGTCTTTTTTTAAAGATATTTTTTAATAATTAAATTTTAGTATATATAATCAATTAAACTGTGTTATTTTTGTCAAATTAGGCCAGGCAAATTAATTTAATCGAAAAGATGGTGAATCAAATCTTGAACTGGTCTAAATTTATTTTTTTATAAAAAATGACTATAATACCCTTTTTATAGAAAATAACTAAAATAACATATATATATATACACATAAATTTTGAAAATTCTAAATCCTAACGGCAAGAAGTAAATGATTAGAGTTTAGGATTCTCAAAATTAATATATATATATATATATATATATATATAAAATAGGAGTATTTTAGTTATTTTCTATAATAAGAGTATTATACTCATTTTTTATTAAAAAAAATAATATTAATTTAGACCAGTTCAAGATTTGATTCACCATTTTTTAGGTCAAATTAATTTGTCTGGCCTAATTTTAAAAAAAAATAATATGATTTAATCGATTATATGTATTAAATTTTAATTACTAAAAAATATCTTTAAAAAAAGACGTTTTAGACGTCTTTATCTGAGTGGCTCCCTTAATCTATGACACTTGTCAACCAAATAAATCTATTATATATTAATAGATAATAAGATTTTTATTCTTCGATTCAACACTTAATACTCTTACACCTACTTTTTTTATTTTTAATTATTTTATGTGGTTAACAATTAAGCCCTAGAAAAAACAAATTAAATGAATAATAATTACCCAAAGTCTCAAACAAATGTAAAAATTTTTATCAAAAAAATATAAAAATATGAAAAAAATAAATATTTAATTAAAAGTTTAATAAAAAAAATAGTGAAAGCAAAAGGAAAATGAGTTATCGATGTCGTTTGTGAATTAAAGAGGAAAATGAATATTTAATTTTTAAAATTATTTTTATAAAAATGATTTTTCATTGTTTAATAATTTTTTATATTTTTTATACTTAAAAAAATAGCTTTTATATATAAAGAGATTAGACTTCTGATAGATCTCCATCTAGTTAAGACAATATTAAGCCATCAGAACCAAGTTCAGAAGAGAATTCAGCAAATGATGAGGAACAAGTGGTTGGATTAGCAAAAGAAAGAGAGCCTAAAATGAATAGGAATATGAGAGCTCCCACTTGGATGAAGGACTATGTGTCTAAGTGAGAGTGTGAACCAGAAAATTATTTCTCTGCTGAGGTTGAGAAGTTAGTTAGAGAGTGTGAAGGGGTATATAGTGGAAAGAGTCATTTTCACATGTTACGTAGAGAAGAATTGAGACGTGAGTCTTAGAGGAGTTTTCACTTACTCGAAAAAGGGCTATACCTGAATCTCTTTTTATCATTCAATAACAAACTCTCTTCTTCTTCTATTTCTACCTTGTGCATTCTTCTACTGTTCTATTATATGCACAATTTCTATATATACTAAAAAAATATACAACTTTATGATGTCAAGTGTCGATATAAACAACATCCACTTGTCAACTATGGAGACTACCACTAGTTAACTTTTATATATAAAGAGATGAATTTTATATATAAAGAGATTAGACTTCTGTATATACTAAAAAAATGAATAACTTTATGATGTCAAGTGTCGATCATTGACAGCATTCACTTGTCAAGCATGGAGAATACCACTAGTTAGCTTTTATATATAAAGAGATAGATATAAGATTTTTATTCTTTAATTCAACACTTGTCAAGTATCTAACTATTACACTTGTTAATTAAATAAACCTAACACTTATCAACTATTTAACTATGACACTTATCAACCAAATAAACCTATTACATATTAATAGATAATAAAATTTTTATTCTTCGATTCAACACTTAATTCTCTTACTCCTACTTTTTCTATTTTCAATTATTTGATATGGACAACAACTAAGCCCTAGAAAAAAATAAAACTGAATGAATAATAATTATTCAAAATCTTAAATAAAGTAAAAAATAAATATTTAATTAGACGTTTGATAAAAAAAAATAGTGAAATCAAAAGGAGAACAAGTTATTGATGTCATTTGTGGATCAAAGAGAAAAACATATTTTTAATTTTAATTTTTTTTAAAATATAATTTTTCATCATCTAATATATTTTTATATTTTTTTACTTAAAAAAATAGCTTTTATATATACAGACTTTTATATATAAAGATATTAGACTTCTATATATACTAAAAAAATGTACAACTTTATGATGCTAAGTGTCGATCAAAGACAATATCCACTTGTCAAGTATGGAGACTACCACTAGTTAGCTTTTATATATAAAGAAATAACTTTTATATATACAGACTTTTATATATAAAGAGATTAGACTTCTATATATACTAAAAAAATGTATAACTTTATGATGCCAAGTGTCGATCATAGAGAGCATTCACTTGTCAAGCATAGAGACTACCACTAGTTAGCTTTTATATATTAAGAGATAGATATAAGATTTTTATTTTTTGATTCAACACTTGTTAAGTTTCTAACTATGACACTTGTCAACTAAATAAACCTAACACTTGTCAAGTATTTAACTATGACACTTGTCAACCAAATAAACCTATTATATATTAATAGATAATAAAATTTTTATTCTTCCATTCAACACTTAATCCTCTTACTCCCACTTTTTTTATTTTCAATCATTTGATATGGATAATAAAATAAAATTGAATGAATAATAATTACCCAAAGTCTCAAACAAATGTAAAGATTTTTATAAAAAAAATATGAAAATAATAAATATTTAATTGAAAATTTGATGAAAAAATAGTGAAAGCAAAGGGAGAACGAGTTATCGATGTCGTTTGTGGTTCAAAAATGAAAATAAATTTTTAATTTTTAAAATTATTTTTATAAAATATAATTTTTTATCATTTACTATTTTTTATATTTTTTTACTTAAAAAGATAGCTTTTATATATACAGATTTTTATATATAAAAATATTAAACTTCTATATATACTAAAAAAATGTACAATTTTATGATGTCAAGTGTCGATCATAGACAGCATCCACTTGTCAAGCATGGAGACTATCACTAGTTAGCTTTTATATATAAAGATATTAGACTTCTATATATACTAAAAAAATGTACAACTTTATGATGACAAGCAGTGACGGACCCAAAAAATTTTAAGAGTGTGGGTAAAAATATATACACTAAAATAAATTTTGTTAAACATTATTAATTATATAAAGATATAAAAATTAAAAAAATTAATAAACACTTTTATTCTTAAAATACTATTCATTATATATAACTTATAAAGAATATTTTTTTTTATTTCTAAAACTTGAACTTAAAATATTTTAATTAAATTATAGATAACTTATTATCTTAACTACTTTTTTTATATATATTTAATAATAAAAGACTGACTCAATTAACACATTAGCAACTAATGACATATTAGAATTTATAGTTTAAAACTAAAATTATATATAAATACTAGAAAAATTAAATCTGTATATAAAAGTATATTTATATAAAATAATATAACCTTAATTTACAAATTTTTTTTTCTTTATTTTTAAAATAATTAAATTTGTTATATATTTTTTAATTTAATTTTGATATAATGTTAGATGAAAGATTTTATTAATCTGTTTAATTATGTATTATAATTAAAATATTTTGTCTTTACTATTTTCAAAAATAAAAAAAATATTATAAATTAGTAAATTAATTAATTTATTTTAAAATTTTATATGCAACACAGGTACATATAATAGAACAAAAGATAAAAAATAAGTAATAAAGATGAATAAATTGATAATTAAAATAAAATATATAAATTCATGAAGAAAAATATTAGATTAATAGCTAAACTATA
This sequence comes from Arachis ipaensis, assembly GCF_059453495.1. Taxonomy (NCBI): domain Eukaryota; kingdom Viridiplantae; phylum Streptophyta; class Magnoliopsida; order Fabales; family Fabaceae; genus Arachis; species Arachis ipaensis. The sequence continues at coordinate 25,736,708 of NC_142438.1, read as the reverse complement.
ATTGTTTGAATTAAAATTTATAATTAAAAATATCAAAAAGATAAATAATGAAATTAAAAGATACATAGAGTCATAGAAAATTATATAAAAAAAACATAGAAAATCTAAAATTTACTTTTTGATGAACAGAAAATGACTACTAGATAAGGAATAGAAAAAAATATTAAAAATATAAAAATAAAAAAAGAATTTAAGGAAATAAAAGAGTGACGGTACAAAAATTAAATTTAATTAGGTTAAATAATAATTAAAATAATAGAAAAACAAAAAAGTTAATTTGGGACTTGAGTCAATTGAGTGTAATTTATTTGTAGTAGGGTCATTTAAAATTTAAAGTAGAGATATATTATTATATATAACTATTTTTAAAAAAAAAAAATCCAGTGGGGGCAAGTGCCCCCTCATGACTCTTACTGGGTCCGTGCCTGATGGCAAGTGTCGATCATAGAAAGCATTCACTTGTTAAGAATAGACACTACCACTAGTTAGCTTTTATATATAAAGAGATAGATATAAGATTCTTATTCTTTGATTCAACACTTATTAAGTATCTAACTATGACACTTGTCAACTAAATAAACCTAACACTTGTTAAGTATTTAACTATGACACTTGTCAACAAAATAAATTTATTATATATTAATAGATAATAAAATTTTTATTTTTTCATTCAACACTTAATTCTCTTACTCCCACTTTTTTTTATTTTCAATTATTTTTTTTTTGGTGTCTAAACAAGGAAAGAAACAAAGCAAAAACTATCCTAAATTCGAGCGGATGATTCGTTGGAGATCAACACCAGGCTCAGACCAAATAACATGATTAGAGTTACTCTTGGCACCATATTTAGCCATCCAATCTGCAGCTCTATTTGCTTCTCGAGACACCCATTCAACGTGAACAAGCCAAGGACGAGATAAAAGCTCCTGAATCTTGTGAACCAAATCTGTTACTTCAGATGAATACCCACTTGTAAGCTCATGCATGATGGGCAGAATGTCAAGGCAATCCGTTTCACATATAATATCCCTCAAACCGCAATCTCAAGCTAAAACCAGTCCCCCTCCAAGCAGCAAATAATTCACATCTGATTATAGACCAAGGGAGAATGCTTCCAGAGCAGCCCGAGATCCAATCTCCCTTAGAATCTCTAATAATACACCCAAATCCCGCTAAATTTGAATCCATATGCAAGCTTGCATCACAATTAACTTTAAAACTATTGCCTACCGGTGGTTCCCAACACAGGCAATTTCGGAGAGACCTAAAGGCATTGCTTCGATTCCTGTAAACCTGTAAGTCTTTGGCGGTAATTCTGGCCAAGGCAACAACCTTATGGTCTGTCCAAGGGTTGTCAGTGTTGAATATGTCATTGCACCTATGTCTCCATACCCACCAAAGCCCTGCACCAAAGGATGCCTCATTGTTAGCCAAGGCCTTCCGAAACCACTCTTCAAGAGCAATACCAGCCGTCGAGTCCAGGATACTAGGATCCAACGTATACAAGATTGCCTTTGATCGTTCATAGTCTCTAAGGAAATGCTCCATAGTCTCCTGCGCTTTGTTACATCTCTTACACATATCTGAAGAAGCTAAATGCCGATTGAATCGAAAGGTCTCAGTTGGTAGAGCATCATGTAAGCTAAGCCACATAGTAAATTTGAACTTCTCTGGAATGTTTGTGTTCCACAACCAGTTCCAATTACTGTTGGCATTCCAATTTAATGTTTTCTTTAATAACCATCTGTAACCCTCCCTTACACTATACTTTTTTGTTGCTGTAGGCCACCACTCCCACTGTGGCTCCAACTCAGTCAAACTAGGATATCTCAGACCACAAATAAACTGCTTAATCTCATGCAAAATAGGCGTGGTAAGACTATCAACCTCCCAAGACACCCCTTTTCACAAGTCAGCCACCATGAAATCTGATTCAGAAATATGTACATAAGGAACAAGGTTGCAATTATTTGATGTATAACAACTAAGCCCTAGAAAAAAAATTAAATTGAAGTAATAATAATTACCCAACGTCTCAAACAAATGTAAAGATTTTTATCAAAAAAATATAAAAATATGAAAAAAATAAATATTTAATTAAAAATTTGATGAAAAAAATAGTGAAAGCAAAGGGAGAACCAGTTATCGATGTCGTTTGTGGATCAAAGAGGAAAATAAATTTTTAATTTTTAAAATTATTTTTATAAAATATGATTTTTTATTATTTAATATTTTTTATATTTTTTTACTTAAAAAGATAGCTTTTATATATATAGACTTTTATATATGAAGATATTAGATTTCTATATATACTAAAAAAATGTACAACTTTATGATGCCAAGTGTCGATTATAGACATCATTCACTTGTCAAGCATGGAGACTACCACTAGTTAGCTTTTATATATAAAGAAATAACTTTATATATACAGACTTTTATATATAAAGAGATTAGACTTCTATATATACTAAAAAAATATACAACTTTATGATGGCAAGTGTCGATGATGGACAGCATTCACTTGACAAGTATAGAGACTACCACTAGTTAGCTTTTATATATAAAGAGATAGATATAAGATTCTTATTCTTTGATTCAACACTTATTAAGTATTTAGCTATGACACTTGTCAACTAAATAAACCTAACACTTGTCAAGTATTTAACTATGACACTTGTCAACCAAATAAACCAATTATATATTAATAGATAATAAAATTTTTATTCTTCCATTCAACACTTAATCCTCTTACTCCCACTTTTTTATTTTCAATTATTTGATATGGATAACAACTAAGCCCTAGAAAAAAATAAAATAGAATGAGTAATAATTACCCAACGTCTTAAATATGATTTTTTATCATTTAATACTTTTTTATATTTTTTTACTTAAAAAAATAGCTTTTATATATACAGACTTTTATATATACTAAAAAATTTACAACTTTCTGATGTCAAGTGTCGATCATAAATAGCATCTACTTGTCAAGTATGGAGACTACCACTAGTTAGCTTTTATATATAAAAAAATGACTTTTATATATCCAGACTTTTATATATAAAAAGATTAGACATCTATATATACTAAAAAAATGAACAACTTTATAATGTCAAGTGTCAATCATAGACAGCATTCACTTGTCAAACATGGAGACTTTCACTAGTTAGCTTTTATATATAAAGAGATAGATGTAAGATTTTTATTCTTTGATTTAACACTCAAGTATCTAGCTATGACACTTGTCAATTAAATAAACCTAACAGTTTTAAAGTATTTAACTATGACACTTGTCAACCAAATAAACCTATTATTAATAGATAATAAAATTTTTATTCTTCATTCAACACTTAATCCTCTTACTTCCACTTTTTCCATTTTTAATTATTTGATATGGAGAACAACTAAGCCCTAGAAAAAATAAAATTGAATGAATAATAATTATCCAAAGTCTTAAATAAATGTAAAAATTTTTATAAAAAAATAAAAATATAAAATTATAAATATTTAAATAGAAATTTGATGAAAAAATAGTGAAAGTAAAAGGAGAACGAGTTATCGATGTCGTTTGTGGATAAAAGAGGAAAATGTATTTTTATTTTTTAAATTTTTTTTAAAATATAATTTTTCATCATCTAATATTTTTTTAATATTTTTTTTTACTTAAAAAGATAGCTTTTATATATACAGACTTTTATATATAAGGATATTAAACTTTTATATATACTAAAAAATGTACAATTTTATGATGCCAAGTGTCGATCATAGACAGCATCCACTTGTCAAGTATGGAAACTACCACTAGTTAGCTTTTATATATAAAGAAATAACTTTTATATATACAGACTTTTATATATAAAGAGAATAGACTTCTATATATACTAAAAAAATGTACAACTTTTATGATGCCAAGTGTCAATCATAGACAGCATTCACTTGTCAAGCATAGAGAGTACCACTAGTTAACTTTTATATATAAAGAGATAGATGTAAGATTTTTATTATTTGATTCAACACTTGTTAAGTATCTAGCTATGACATTTGTCAACTAAATAAACCTAACACTTGTCAAGTATTTTATTATGACATTTGTCAACCAAATAAACCTATTATATATTAATAGATAATAAGATTTTTATTCTTCCTGTTCAACACTTAATCCTCTTACTCTCACTTTTTCTATTTTCAATTATTTGATATGGATAACAATTAAGCCTTAAAAAAATAAAATTAAATAAATAATAATTACCCAAAGTCTCAAACAAATGTAAAAAGATTTATCAAAAAAATATAAAAATATAAAAAATAAATATTTAATTGAAAGTTTGATAAAAAAAATAGTGAAAGTAACAAGAGAACGAGTTATCGATATCGTTTGTGGATCAAAGAAAAAAATGTATTTTTTTATTTTTAAATTTTTTTTTATAAAATATGATTTTTCATCATTTAATATTTTTTTACTTAAAAAGATACCTTTTATATATACATATTTTTATATATACAGAATTTTATGTATAAAGAGATTAGACTTCTATATATACTAAAAAAATATACAACTTTATGATGTCAAGTATCGATCATAAACAGCATCCACTTGTCAAGTATAGAGACTACCACTAGTTAACTTTTATATATACTAAAAAAATGTACAACTTTATGATGACAAATGTCGATCATAGATAACATTCACTTGTCAAGCATAGAAACTACCACTAATTAGCTTTTATATATAAAGAAATAGATATAAGATTTTTATTATTTGATTCAACACTTGTCAAGTATCTAGCTATGACACTTCTCAACTAAATAAACCTAACACTTGTCAAGTGTTTAACTATGACACTTATCAACCCAATAAACCTATTATATATTAATAAATAATAAGATTTTATTCTTCCATTCAACACTTAATTTTCTTATTCCCACTTTTTCTATTTCAATTATTTGATATGGATAACAACTAAATCCTAGAAGAAAAAAATTGGATGAATAATAATTACTCAAACTCTCAAACAAATGTAAAGATTTCTATAAAAAAAACATTTGCTTAAAAGTTTGATAAAAAAAAAATAGTGAAAGCAAAAGGAAAACAAGTTATAGATGTGGTTTGTAGATCAAAGAGAAAAATGTATTTTTAATTTTAAATTTTTTTTAAAATATATTTTTTATTATTTAATATTATTTAATATTTTTTTACTTAAAAAGATAGCTTTTATATATAAAGATATTAGATTTCTATATATCCTAAAAAAATGTACAATTATATAATGCCAAATGTCGATCATAGACCACGTCCATTTGTCTAGTATGAAGACTACTACTAGTTAACTTTTATATATAAAGAGATTTTTATATTTTTTTACTTAAAAAAATAGTTTTTATATATACAAATTTTTATATATAAAAAGATTAAACTTTTATATATACTAAAAAATATCCAACTTTATAATGCTAAGTATCGATCATAGATGACATCCATTTGTCAAACATAAAGACTACCACTAATTAACTTTTATATATAAAGAGATAAATATAAATTTTTTATTTTTTAATTTAACATTTAACTCTCATTCCTATTTTTTTTATTTTCATTTAGTTGATATGGATAACAACTACATCCTAAATAAAATAAAATAAAATAAAATAAATAATAATTACTCAAAGTCTCAAACAAATGTAAAAGATTCTGTATTTTTAATTTTTTTTTATAAAATATAATTTTTCATCGTTTAATATTTTTTTTAGCTTAAAAAATGTACTAGAAGAAGTTAGAATTCAGAGTATCAGTCGGTCAGTCCTATTAAAGAGCGGGGAACTGAAGAGGTTGGGGGTTTAGGCGTTGTTTGCTGCATTGCGCGAGAGAGAAACAAGAACAAGGTGGGGATTGAAATGAAGGGAGGGAGGAAGAAGAGCGATGCTGCTGCAAATGATGAGCAGATTCAGCTCGCTCTACAAAACAAGACGGAGACGGGAATGGGAATGAGAATGGGAGGGGAGCACCAAACCCTTGTGACTGTCCCTCACTCTAACTCTCCCAACCTTGATGACGGCTTCTACGAAATTGAGGCCATTCGCCGTAAAAGAATGCGCAAGGTGCTCCCTTTTTCATCTGTCTCTGTCTCTTTATTTGATCTTCTAATCAAATGCTAATGCTATTGCTATTAAAACCACACAGGGTCAACTCCAGTACCTTATCAAATGGTCAGTTTCCCTTGATGAGCCCTTGTTTGATTATTTGTGTTGTTGTACATTTGATTGATGGGTGATGACATTGACAGGCGGGGATGGCCCGAGACTGCCAACACATGGGAGCCTCTTGACAATCTCCAGTCAGTTCCGGAGGTCATCGATGCTTTTGAGGACTGGTATTAAACTACAGGAATTCTATTCAATTCCAAGCCATGCATCATTATGCAGTGTTCTTTTCCCTAATTTTCTCTGTGTTTACTTAATCTAGCCTGAGATCTGGAAAACAGCGGAGGCGCAAACGCAAGCACGTTGATCACCACACACAGCCCAAGAAGAGGCACCACCGCTCCGCCACTTCTTACACCCTTAGACGCTTCCCTACTCCCGCAGCTGACCACCATTTGCAACCGGAACCTGAACCTCTTGCAGTTGCAGGCCCTCTTCCTCCCGATCTTCCAGCCAATCCTCAGACGGTTGTCTTTGCTGACGAATTGGAAACTAACACTGATGACAGCAGGGCGCAACCACCCAATCAAAATGGGTTTGCGGATGCTTCCGGCCAAATTATTCTGAGGAGTCAGGAAAATGATTACGATCCAAAGCTCAGTGAACTTCGAGCAACAGCAAACAATGGGGTTGATGCAGATAATCTTGCACCTCATGTTCAACTAGCAAATGCCTCCGCAGGAAATGGTCATCCAGCTGGTGATTTGAAGGTGAATTCCATGGACCCACCTCAAAGTGACCGCTGCAGAGGTGCAAAAAGGAGGAAATCAGGATCTGTGAAGCGATTCAAGTGTCCATCTGAGGCTGTTGATACTCAGAAGTCATTCAGTGTGTTTGGAACAGGCCAGGCAGGAATGCCTCGTGATGTGGGGAATAATAGTCATGGTAGGAATTGCAATGTAGGGAATATTGTCAAGATTATAAAGCCAATAGGCTATTCAGCTTCATTGTCTGGCAACACACAGGATATCTTGGTGACCTTTATTGCTGTGAGGTTAGTCACTCAACTAACTGTCCCATATTTTGTTCCTACACCTTGATATAAAAGCTGATAATTATAGTAGTTTTCATGAGTGTGTTCATGAAGTCATAATTAAGGACCTTAAATCCAACAAGCAAGTAGAATTAGTAGAATTGTGATAGAACCAGGAGCTAGCAGAACGTTAGGACTTTATTGCTGAAAAGGGATTGCAAATCGCACTCCCTAGAAGGTTCTTAGACAGTTGGAACTACCAACTGAGAGAGAGAGTTTCTCTCCAGCTCTGACAGAATTGACAAAACAGAAAAACATAAAACCAAAACTAACTACAATACACCTATTTATAGGTAGTCAGAAGTAGAGCTAACTAACCAACAGCCGGCTAAACCAAGCTAGAATTGCTAACTATCAGCTAATCGAGTAGAGCTACTTATCTCTTCTCTTGTAAAATACCCCAAACCTGTTACTAGGCCCCACTCTATCAATCAACGTACTGAACTTTAGTCGTATACTCATGCACAAAATTTGTTGTTTACATTTGATGCATATTGCAGCTCACCATTCTGAGCATTGAATGATGAACTCATAAGTAAAAATTTGAATTATCAAAGTTCTGAAGTTTAGCTTGTTCCAATCACTTGTGACCATGGTTATTTGAAAAAGCAAAAAAAAAAAAAAAAGCGGATAAATTACACTCACCCCTCTAGTCCAACTTATACTAATCCTCTCTAAGCTATCTATTATTGACATGAAATACCAAGAATACCTCCACCTTTTTTGTCCCTACCAGATCACAGTATTACACATTCAGACCATCCAACACTCTTCTCTTTGCTCCATTGCCACCAGCCACCACCATCACCGCTTGTTGTCAACCTATTTATAATTAATTAGTGATTACATATTAATTAATTCTATAGCCGCCTAGTTATGTGTGTTGTATGATTGTAATGTGAAGTACTTTTGTTTTGAACCCTCATGCTGAGATTGGGATTTCATGAGCTTCTATCTATCAAAAGTAACTGTTTATGGTCCCAAAATATCAATTCCTTCAAGGAAAATAGCCTCCCACTACCTTAATCTTCATTTTGCAACTAGTTCCCGAACATTCTCTTCAACCACACTAGTTATGAATTTCGTGTTATGGTGGGGGAGGAATGGAGAGAAGAATGTTTGATGATGAATGGAGGGCTTTTTGTGTTTTCCTTTAATATAGTGAAAAATGTCACTTGATCAAATTAAACCATACATTTATTGTTTGTTGTAGAAAGAAATATTGATCAAACTTTTGTTGGTAATATTTGCAATGTAATTTATTTCTGTTTCATATTGTAGATTTGTAATGGACAAATGTAGAATGAACTCGTATAAATGTAGCTTGCAATTTATTTTGTATAATTGCAACTTGACATTTATATTTATTATGATTGAAACTTACTTTCATTTGGCTTATATTACGTGATTATATGAGGTCTAATTTCCACGAGTAATTTTGTTGTTAAATTTGGTATCCTTTCCACTCCTTTTATGAATACTGGAGTGAAGTCAGTTGTTTTTAATAATCATAAAGCTTGCTTCTTTGCATAATGGTCCCTTTATAAACTTCACAGGTGCGACGGAGCAGAAGTTTTGGTGGATAACAAATATCTAAAGGAACACAATCCACTCCTGGTAATCTGCTACCCCAACCGTATCAATGTTTGATTATGTCCTTTGAAGCTTCTCAAAATGTTTATGGTATGTGGCTCTAACACTTTTTGCTTATGATGTTTCAGCTGATCAATTACTATGAGCAGCATCTCCGGTACATTCCATGATTGAACATGTTTAAGGGACTTGTGCAGTTAGATATTCCAGTCTTTGCTGTTCAGTGGTATAGAAAGAGATGTATTTATAGAGGCACTAGCTAGTTAAAGGCCGGTTACTGTATAACAACAGTTAGACCAATTGCTAACGTGCTTGTATGACAAGTGTGTTAACATGAGCATGACTAGGAAATCGTAGTTTTCTCTTTAGAAACCTGTTCCTACACCCTGTTATAACTTATAACCGCTTTGCACATATTGGGTTTTTAGCAATTTAAATTTAATTTGGTGTGTGGATGGACTGAAATTTGTCAAAGTTGATCACCTTTTTTTCCTGTTCTTAATGTGAAACTTCAACTTTCGTGATAAGGAGTTTCTCTTGGAACTTCAATCCCGGTGATTCCCTGACGCCTTTACTCATGTTTTTGCCGCCAGTATCAGAGATGATGACCATCATCGTCTTTGAGCTCAGAACGCCAAGGATCTCCTTTCTCATCTTCCTCAGCAATCCTCCGCTTCAGTTCTTCATGGTGGAAGGAGTTGCTCGTCGCTTTTCGTACCGCTTTTCGTACCTAACGGCTTTCTTAATGTCTCTGTTTCGTGCCACTCCTCTCTAGCTATTGCACCAATTTGTTCTCCATAATTTTTTATTTTTTTGTCTCTGCGCAAGAACCTGATTATTATTTCCATTAGCTCAGTGCGCCTCATACTCACCGCCACTCTTCAAAAGCTCCCATCCTCAATTCTGATTTCTGCTGAGGCCTCATTGATTATATTGTATCTGTTTATTGCTTCTCTGTGTGGTTCTTCTACCTCATTTTCTAGTGACATTAGCTGTCGTTTATCTGTTCCAATACTTCTTTCATTTCGAATCTCTGGGTTGCCACTGATGCTCTTGCCTTGTTTGATTTCCATGATTTTGTTGTTCCAGAGTTGTCACCGATGCTCTTACCTTGTTTGATTTCCATGATTTTGTTGTTCCAGAGTTGTCACATTGGTGCTTGTGTGATTAGTGGTTCTGGTTCCTCTCTCCACTGGACTTGGGTTGTTACTCTGTCATGTAACCTGAACTCTCTATCCCTCTATTCTAATATAAATTAGCTATTTTCGTTTCTCGTCTGATTATGCTCATCATAGGTAATTGTCACCGAAGTCTATTATCTGATGTCATTGCTGCCAGTTGATGAGCCAAAGAGTTGCTTCCCTATGGTGCCCATGTGACTCCCACATCTGGAGCTTCCTCCAACATTTGGATAACACCTCCAAGAATTGCATATATTTGGATAACATCTCCAAGAATTGCATCCATTTCTGCGCAGAATGTCTTCCAAGCATGGACACTTTGTTAATTTGTCGTATTTGCGTGTCGGACATATTTCAGACACGACACTCATCAACACTCGTCCGACACGCATGTTTTAAAACATTCTTCTCCGGTTTTAGACACACCTAAGTACTATCACGTGTTCACATGTCCAGTCTTGTTCTTAATATTTATTTTTGAAATGAGTTTAGAAATAGTATATATTATTAATTATTAAAAAATATTAAAAAATATTTTAAATATTGTATATAATTAAAAATATTAAAAATAATAAAAAATTAATTTATATTTAATATTAATAAAATATCAAAATATCATCATAATTTATCTTAAAAAATTTTATATTTTATATATATACAGAATCTTCGTGTCTTGTAAAAATTTTAAATTTATAAAAATTTTTAATTCGTGTGTGTCCCACAACGTGTCCATGCATCATAGTGAATAACTAATATAAAAGACAAAGAAAAGTGATCTGTTTATCTAATCATGAATTGAAGACTCATTCTTAATAATATAATCATGTAGACCATTCTTTCAATGTGATCAAAGCAAAAAATAAAAGACATGTATTTTATTGGAATTCAACAATAGCAACTAGCGTCTAGCTAGTTCCAAAGAACAAAATAGTACTTTGCGTTTGTGTTATGGACATTGGACAAGGCCCAATGTTCTTAGAAAAAGAGCTTCCGAAATCGTTACACTGCGATAACGGAAAATAATAAATCAAACAGGTAATGTATTCCAAGGTAATAAAAGCAATAGTTAATGAAGGCGTTACGAAGTCAGAAAATTAATGGCCAAGTTAATGGCTACGAATGTAAGGGAGTAACGTGTAAGTTACTATAAGAAGGGAAAGGGTAACAAATCAAGGTATGTACATCCACAAATACTAAGACATTTACAGTCTTAACTCAGCTCTTCAAAGCAAACATATAACAGTGGATGATTCCCCCAATGAATGTTATGTTAACAACGGTGACGTCTCATATATTGTGTGTACTTAGCAAAGGGTATACCACACACCACGTTATCTGAAGGTCCAGAAACTCAGTAAAAAAAAAATAAAAAAGAAACACAAATAACAATTTCACATCCTCAGTCAGTCATTCACAAAGAGAGCAGAAACCATGGTTCAAGCAAAACTCTACTAATATTTTATTTTCCATGACAAGAAAAATCAAATATAAAACTGTTATTTAAGAGAGGAGTATTAAAATTTGGGCCAAAAAGGGTAAATTCATACAACAGAAGCTAGAAGAAACAGATGCCAAACTAGTGAAACTAAAATCTTGGCATTCTCACATATTTGTCAAACATCTGAAACAAATCAGAACACATAGTGTGATTGCATGTAAAGACACAAGTAACATAAAAGCACTAAATGTAGAATATAGGAACAAAAGCTGTGCCATATGAACAAGTTCAGATTAGGAAAAGCAAATAATAGCTGCTTCTATATTAATTAAAATATAAGATTAAAAGCTCAAAATTAGACATTGGACTTCTTACCCAATGCTACTCTTCTGCTTGCTAGCTCCCAACATAACAGACAACATATATCAATACATCAGATGTTGTAGTATCTCAAATATCAATAATCTGCAAGTGATTTGCATTCAAGTAATAACCTCCAGATAAGGTTCAAGGCTGATATAATCGAAGTAATCTTTGGACACTAGGATTAGTACGATATATGAATCCATCAGTATTAACTGAATGAAAAATATTATCCAGATTATGACCTACAGCAATAGCAACATCAATAAACACAATTGAAAATACACACCAAGCATCTACAAGGAAAGGTAGTTAAGGATAATTCACTTTATTTAATTCAACTGCTCATCTGCAATTATCAAGAAAACTCTATTTAAGGTACGAAATCAATCTAGCACAACAAGTTTCTGATACTCCGGGCCAGCAATTGCAGTTTCCATGGCAGCTTCAGGACTTATTTCGCCATCATTGTCCATGAACAAGCTCAAAAGATTCTTAGAGAACCCGCTCACGAGAGCCACTCCTTGCTGGGTGGATGGCACCGGAGTGGCCCTCGAATCCCTTAGATTCCAGAAAACAATCTGAGGAACGGCAGAGCCATAACCTTTCTCACTATATTTTCTAATAATTGCTTGGTAGTCAGTCTCCCAAGGGTTTGCGGATGCTTGATCGAACTCCATGTCACTGAACACAAATACCCTCTTAATCATCTGATCTGCTTTCAATTTTCCATTCACAGCCACCTCTAAAATGCGATCAAATACAGCCTGAAAATCTGTGTTCCCTCCCCACTCCATCTCCCTAATAAACTCAGCCTTGGAACGAAGATCTTCGCCTTCAATCAAATGAAGCTTAGGTTCCTCGCTGAATGTAATAACCTTTCCCTTCCATGGATCCTCATTCAATTCAGACACCAATAGTCCCAATGCCACAGAAACCTCCATGGGGACCCCATCCATGCTCCCAGAAACATCACACACAGCCAAACAGTTCTTCATCTTACCTTTACTGAGCATGTCACTCACCATTCTGCTCCACTGTAGCTCTGCCACCTCACCGCCATCTCCGTCCCCCAAAGACTTAATAATCTCGTGAGGAAGTAAAGCGCCGGCTGCAATGGTAGTCTTCCCTGACTTCACGTCCTCGAGGTACTTCTCAAACCTTTCTTTGTCATGCTTTAAGAACTTCTCCTTATATAACTTCATGGCCACGGAGGCGACTCTGTTGTACGGGATTGAATCCCAACGGTTCGCACCCATGAAAACCTCGGGAAGTTCTAGAGCCTTCCTCAGAGGGACAAGAACGTCTTTCCTCAACCGATCGCGGACCCTGTAAGCATAATGCTTCTCCTCGATTCCTTCATATTCAGGGTTACCGTTGCGAGGGAAGATCCTCTTGGCAATAGTCTCGCACAACAACGTTGATCGGTCAAAAGAAGAATCAACCGAAGGGCACCACTTTCCTGCAAGACTGATCTTGGTCAATGCACCGGAATTCAGATTCTGGAGATCATTTTTCAAACAATCGGCGAAGTGATCCGAGACGCTATCGTGCAGGAGACGAAAATTCTCGTCCCTGTTGTAACGATCGAGGAGTCTCTTGGCCATGGCGAGTTTCTTCTCTCCCCTCAAAGCATGGGCCTTCTCTTTCTCCGCCACAGGGTCCGAAACCTTCTTTAAGGGCTTTGATTTGATTGGCTTCCTCTTTAACCTGTTCCTCTTGCCGGATTGTTTATCGCGAAGCCACCGCAGCTTCTGATTCTTGCGGACATCGGAACCTTCTAGAAGCCTGTAGAGTATCTCGGGGAGGTCTTTGAAATATCCAAAATCGGCGAGGGAGGGGACGTTGGCTGCGAGTGTCTTAGGGTGGTTAGAGAATAGCCACGTGGCAGCAGCGTAGAAGCCATCGCGATCGGACTTGCCGGTGCCACGGACGCCTCGGAGGTTACAGATTAGTTTGAGTGTGGTGAGGGGGTTGTGGGCCCATGCCACGTGGAGCCTCTCTCTGACGGAGTCCGGGGGAGTGTCGGGGACGACGTGGAAGAAGAAGTCGAGGCATGGGTTGCCGGATGACAAGAAGGTTGCGGAGTTGTTTTCGGTGAATCCCATTGGTGGTTGTGGTTGGATGGTGGTTATGGTGTTGAATTTTGAAACCATTACGTCGATGAAGGGATCAGAGGGTGTGATTGGGGTTGTGGTGGTGGCGGTGGAGGTGGGGGTTAGGAAGGATTGTGGTTTAGGATTGTAGATTTCAGGTGGGCCTTGGAGAGTGACCATCGTGCTTGTTGCTGGTGTGTGGGTTGAAATGAAATGGTGATGAAAACAGGCGAGAGGCCAACGTCGATGCGAAACTTGGAAAACCGAGCGAAAATGGTAGGATGGTTGTTTTGAGCGAACACGTTCAGTGCAATTTTATAGGAAAAATTAGAGGGCGGAGACGGAATTTTTAAAAAAAAAAAGTAAATATTTAAAGTTTATTTACTATTTTATGTATTATTATGTATTTTGTTTATCGAGTAAATGAGTTAATAATATACATAGGCCACAACTATGGTACCTACGTTAACCGTGGCTACAGGTGGCTAGTAATCGACCATCTTAGGGGTGCACATGATCCGACCCGATTCGAAGGTCCGATCCGGTTCCGAACATTTTAGGGGTTAATTTGGTGTGATTTCATCGGGTTTAGGGTCGGATAAGGGTCTCAAAAATAGACCCGGTAATTATTTCGGGTCGGATCCGGACCATAACTCAGGTCACCCGAAGTCGGCCCGGTGGCCCAGTCATCATACACAATTAATATTTTGTGTTATTAGTGATGAATTATGACTATTCTTATGTGGAATTTAAGTATTGTAAACCTTAATATTTTGTGTTATTAGTCATTATAAGACTATAAGTTAATGTTTTATGTTTACAATGCATAAGACTTTAGACTAATGCATAATATTGTATTATTTGTGTTGATTTAAATATTTGGTATTATTAGACAATATTAGTATTGATTGTGGTTATACTTTATTATTGATTGTGGTTATGCTTTAATTTTGAAGAAGGGTTGGTTCTTGTTATATTTTTCTAAGTGAATTTTACTATGTTAAATAATGGTTGGAGTCTTGAAAATTTGGATATTTTTACATGCTAGCTTACAAGAAGGTATCAACGTAATGTAATATTAACGGCCCGATTTTCACCCGATTTTCACTCGGTATAATTGTGGCCCGAAAGTGTATTGGTTTCGGTATATATTTTGGATCGGGTTTGGGTCACATCAAACCCGGCTTCACCCGACCCATGTACACCCCTAGACCATCTAATAAAAATGTGACATTTGTTATGATCCAAATTAACATAAACATGCTTATAGCTAATCTAAGGTAGATAAACACACAATTTTTATCGCAGGAGCAATGGTGAGGTCGAGATCCAATAGCCCCTTGTATGACATGCCCTCGTAGTCCACTCCAGAAGAAGAATCGAAGTCGTTGCATTGCCTATGAGACACATCTCGCTGGCGGCTCATTCTCGATTCGTCGTACGATGTAACATTTCAAAAAACATGATAGAACGCACTGCTGGGAACGCCATGACGGCAGAAGTAAAGGCGGAGAAAACGATTTCAGCGTGCACTACGGCTAGGACTGCACTGACGGTGGCGGTGGCGGAAGCCGCGAAGATGAATCAAGCGTATTACTCTGACTCGGGCTACATGTGTTATTGTTAATGTGAACGAAGTTGTTGCTGTTGTTCAGAAGCTCCGCCGCCATCAGAAAATTGGTCTTAGCCTTGGCGCCGTACGCACGCGCTGCCCCCTCTGCAGTTTCGAAAGTTCCGAGCCAGACGTGCGTCTTGCCAGGGTCATGGATCTGGGCGGCGTCCATGGCCGTTTCTTAACACCTTTGTAACAGATCTCTTTGGCGTGACTGCTTAACAAATTTATCACGATTAAGATGGTCATAATCCAAGTCAAAACCATCTCCCTTCCAACTGTCAAACTCTCATTGGTTTTATCATATCTAGCCATCATAGCCACGAAACAAACAAGCTACTATAGACCGCACCATATACATATATCGTTTTACACCATAAACAAAATAAAATTAAATTAAATTCATTTACACTGTAAATGAAATATAGTATGATAAATTTAACTCAGATATAAGAAAATCTGCAAGTAGTAGTCTTAGGGTCTGTTTGGGAAGTTTTAAAAGTAATTTTTTTCGGAAATATTTGGTAACCAAAGAAAATCAGCCAAAAACAGCAATAACTTGCCTTATTTAGTATTCATTAATTGTTGCGTCAATTAATGAATGCTAAATAAGGCAAGTTCTGGCTTTTTTTTGTCTCCCTAATATTACCTATTTTTTTTAGCTTTTGACTTATAAAAAGTAGTAGTATTAATGTTTGGTGCAATTTTTAAAACCAAATTACAACTTTCTAAGAAGTTATTTAGGAGTTTATAGAAAAGTTTAAAAAAATGAGGCTGATTTTTTTTATATAGAAAAAATATTGGTGTTTTTTTTTGGGAAATAGGATTATTTGGTGTAATTATAGATGGGTGAATTTTGTAGGTGAGAAGTCAACACGTGGGGGCGTGCTGGACACATGGCAGCATCCTGGATTCCTGGCCAACACGTGGGGGACGTGTTGGACACGTGGCAGCATATTGGCCAACACGTGGGGCATGTTGAAACACGTGGGGGCGTGTTGAATGATTTTCACAATACTGTAATACACTTTAAATATCAATATTCAACCAAAATACCATCTCCATTTCCATATTAAAAATAATTTCTGAAAAAATGACTTCTCTCATAATATTACTACTTTTTATCGCATTTCTATAAAATAAGCACTTTTAAAACTAAAAATCCAAACACAAAATAACTTATTTATAAACTACTTTTAATATAGTCATTTATTGTTTAAGCTACTTTTTCAAAAGTAGCTTAATTAAGCTGTTTTTCCAAACAGGGTCTATTAGTCATAAGCAAATCACTTCTTATTATCCATTTTTCTTCCCTGTTCTTTCAATAGATTTAATAAGAATATTTGAATATATTTTCGTGAGTGTATATCCTAATTGTCACATGAGAAATAATGACGATGGAGTTTGTTCATACCTTGGGTCAAGTTGTACGACCCGAGATGTTTAGCGACAGAGCGACCGACCTCTTCAGGTCATACTATCCGACCTCTTCTCAAAGAAGTCGACCAAATTGTCAGGAAAGCCCAATAAAGGGCCCAAATAGAGGAACACGACCCAAATCCAAAGGTCGCCCAAGCCTACAGAGAGAAGGGCGGTTCCCTTGAAAATAAGCTGACCTCACCCAAAGATAAGATAAGATAAGATAACTAACTTATCTTATCTAAAAAGGTCACTCCTCACCATTATAAATACACTGGAGCACCCAGGTATAACTCATACTCTGATTCTACAAAAAACCTGCTTAATACCCTTGCTAACTTAAGCATCGGAGTCCCTTGCAGGTACCACCACCCTCCGGTGACTAAGGATCGGCGGCACTGTCAGCCCAACAAGTCGGACACGGTAGCTTCGGCCACCACCTACACGCCGGATACGTCATCTCTGACAAGCACAGAAGATCTCGTCTGAGATCGACCTACAGTTTCAGGTAATTCTCGGAACATTGGCGCCGTTGCCGGGGACCTGGAAGTCATCCCGTCACCATGGCGAACGATCATGACAACGACCACAATTCAGATCTAGAAAATAGAACGCCGCACAAAATTGTGGACACTACACCAAAAGATACTCCTCAATCTAACAAAAACAACGATTCACCGAATATGGGAGCAGTGGAGGCGCTTCAAGATCGCTTAAAACAACTAGAAAAAGAGGTGGAGCATCAACGAGAAGCTGAGAGAGACCTACGAAGGGAAGTTAGGCGACGCCGCGAGTTAGAGGACAAGCTCTTCAAACTCGAAGCAGATCTCAAGGCCAAAAATACTCGATCCGGACACGAAGACGACTCCCGTAAGGACCAAGACCCATTCACCAAAGAGATCATGAGGACCAAAATCCCAAAAGACTTCAAACTTTCCGACATGACAGATCCCATCCATCATCTCAGTAACTTCAGAAGTAGAATGTACATCACCGACGCCTCAGATGCAGTTCGCTGCAAAGCCTTCCCGACTACCTTAACAAAGACAGCAATTAGATGGTTCGACAATCTACCCCCAAGGTCCATCTCCAGCTTCGACGACTTAGCCAAGAAGTTTCTGGCCAGATTCTCCATCCAAAAAGACAAAACGAAGCACCCCCCGAGTCTATTAGGAATCAAACAAGGAGAACGGAAAAGTCTTCGTAGCTACATGGAAAGATTCAACAAAGCATGTCTGGATATACAAAGCCTACCAACAGAGGCCACCATTATGGGTCTCATCAATGGCTTGCGAGAGGGACCTTTTAGCCAATCTATATCAAAGAAACATCCTACATCTCTGAACGAAGTGCAAGAACGAGCAAAGAAGTACATCAACATGGAGGAGAACTCTCAACTAGGAGAGACTTCAAAATCCGGATTCACCTACTCCTCTCGAGATAAGGATAAAGAGTCCAAAAAGAAAGAAGATCGACATGGGAAAAAAATAAAAAAATACCACAATTACACCCCTCTTCGGGTGTCCCTTGTGGATGTCTACAGAGAAGTTTGTCATACTGAAAAAATACCCCCAGCTCGACCACTAAAAGGTAAAAAAGGAGGAGGAAATCGGACTGAATATTACGAATACCATCGAATCCGCGGACATTCCACCAACGAATGCTTTGACCTAAAAAATGTCATAGAAAAACTAGTAAGAGAAGGAAAATTAGATCGATACTTGGCCACCCGAGACGATGAGCAAAGAAAAAGAAGAAGGGACGAAGATGTCGGATGAACAGAGCGATCACCTCGTACACCAGAAAGACACGTTCACATGATACACGGAGGGTTTGCGGGGGGAGGAATCTCCAAATCTTCTCGCAAAAGATATCTTAAAGAAGTATATCATGTCGAGGGAAAGAAGGAAGCATCCGACATCCCCGCAATTACTTTCATCAAAGAAGACGCATCCGGTATCATCTTAGGACACGATGATTCCATGGTAATCACTATTATACTGGCAAACACAAATCTCCATCGCACACTGATAGACCAAGGAAGCTCCGCCGACATCTTGTTCAAAACTGCCTTCGATAAGCTCGGCCTGGAAGAAAAAGAACTCAGCGCATATCCGAATAGCCTGTTCGGACTAGGAGATACCCCAGTTCAACCACTTGGATACATCTCACTACACACGACCTTTGGAAAAGGAAACCAGTCAAGAACACTCAAGATAGACTATATCGTGGTTGACGTGAGTTCAGCCTACAACGCCTTAATAGGTCGGACAACATTGAATCAGCTCGGCGCAATAGTCTCGACTCCACATCTATGCATGAAATTCCCAACTGCAGAAGTGATAGCTACAATAAAAGCAGACCAGAAGACGGCGGGCCGCTGTTACAACGAAAGTCTAAACCTCAGAGGCAGAGGAGAAGAATTCCACACAATCGAACTCGGTGGAGTTCAGAGGCGGGAAGAACTCCGTCCACAACCCAAAGGTGAAGTAGAGAAAGTCCAGATCGGAGACATCCCAGACAAAACAACCAATATTGGTACAATTCTAAAGGGAGACATAAAAGAATCACTCGTACAATTCTTACGAGATAACATCGACCTCTTTGCATGGAAGGCTGCAGACATGCCAGGCATAGACCCCAAATTAATGTGCTACAAGTTGGCGATCTACCCAGGATCTCGGCCAGTACAACAAAGACATAGAAAGCTCAGACCAGAACGATTCCAAGCTGTGGAAGAGCAGGTACAAGCTCTATTGGAGGCAATGGTGCACGAAATTGTGATCATCAATGGCGCCAAAAACTTGGTACACACAATTGTAATCTAAACTCTTTGTCACAACTCCGCACAACTAACCAGCAAGTGCACTGGGTCGTCCAAGTAATAAACCTTACGTGAGTAAGGGTCGATCCCACGAGATTGTCGGCTTGAAGCAAGCTATGGTCATCTTGTAAATCTCAGTCAGGCGGATTCAAATGGTTATGGAGAATTGATAATTAAAATATGAATAAAACATAAAGTAAGATAGAGATACTTATGTAATTCATTGGTGAGAATTTCAGATAAGCGTATGAAGATGCTTTGTTCCTTCTGAACCTCTACTTTCCTATTGCCTTCTTCCAATCATTCATACTCCTTTCCATGGCAAGCTGTATGTTGGGCATCACCGTTGTCAATGGCTACTTCCCGTCCTCTCAGTGAAAATGGTCCAAATGCACTGTCACCGCATGGCTAATCATCTGTCGGTTCTCGATCATGTTGGAATAGGATCCATTGATCCTTTTGCGTCTGTCACACGCCCAACACTCGCGAGTTTGAAGCTCGTCACAGTCATCCCTTTCCAGATCCTACTCGGAATACCAGAGACAAGGTTTAGACTTTTCGGATCTCAGGAATGGCCACCAATAATTCTAGCCTATACCACGAAGGTTTTAATCTTAGATTAAAAACCCAAGAGATACACATTCAAGCTTGATTGCATGTAGAACGGAGGTGCTTGTCAGGCACGCGTTCATAGGTGAGAATGATGATGAGTGTCACGGATCATCACATTCATCATGTTGAAGAACGAGTGTATATCTTAGAGAAGAAGTAAGCGTGAATTGAATAGAAAAATAGTAGTACTTTGTATTAATTCATGAAGAACAGTAGAGCTCCACACCTTAATCTATGGTGTGTAAAAACTCTACCGTTGAAAATACATAAGAACAAAAGGTCTAGGCATGGCCAAATGGCCAGCCTCCCAAAGCGTGAACATACAAGTTCCAAGATGAAAAGTATGATCCAGTGTGTAAAATACAATAGCAAAAGGTCCTATTTGTAGAAAACTAGTAACCTAGGGTTTACAGAAATGAGTAAATGATGCAGAATCCACTTCAGGGCCCACTTGGTGTGTGCTTGGGCTGAGCGTTGAAGCTTTCACGTGTAGAGGCTTTTCTTGGAGTTAAACGCCAGCTTTTGTGCCAGTTTGGGCGTTTAACTCTAGCTTTTATGCCAGTTCTGGTGTTTTGACGCCAGAATTTCTATGCTGACTTGGAACGCCGTTTTGGGCCATCAAATCGCAGGCAAAGTATGAACTATTATATATTGCTGGAAAGCCCAGAATGTCTACTTTCCAACGCAATTTAGAGCACGCCAATTGTGCTTCTTTAGCTCCAGAAAATCCACTTCGAGTGTAGGGAGGTCAGAATCCAACAGCATCTACAGTCCTTTTTCAGCCTCTGAATCAGATTTTTGCTCAGGTCCCTCAATTTCAGCCAGAAAATACCTGAAATCACAGAAAAAACACACAAACCTATAGTAAAGTCCAGAAATGTGATTTTTATTTAAAAACTAATAAAAAATAATAAAAACTAACTAAAATATACTAAAAACAATGCCGAAAAGTGTATAAATTATCCGCTCATCACAACACCAAACTTAAATTGTTGCTTGTCCCCAAGCTACTGAAAATCAAATAGGATAAAAAGAGTAGAATATGCAATGAATTCCAAAAACATCTATGAAGATCAGTCTTAATTAGATGAGCGGGGCTATTAGCTTTTTGCTTCTGAACAGTTTTGGCATCTCACTTTATCCCTTGAATTTCAGAATGATTGGCATCTATAGGAACTCAGAATTCAGATAGTGTTATTGATTCTCCTAGTTCAGTATGTTGATTCTTGAACACAGTTACTTTATGAGTCTTGGCCGTGACCCTAAGCATTTTGTTTTCCAATATTACCACCGGATACATAAATGCCACAGACACATAACTGGGTGAACCTTTTCAGATTGTGACTCAGCTTTGCTAGAGTCCCCAATTAGAGGTGTCCAGAGCTCTTAAGCACACTCTTTTTTCTTTGGACCACGACTTTAACTGCTCAGTCTCACGTTTTCACTTGACACCTTCACGCCACAAGCACATGGTTAGGGACAGCTTGGTTTAGCCGCTTTGGCCAGGATTTTATTCCTGTGGGCCCTCCTATCCACTGATGCTCAAAACCTTGGATCCTTTTTTATTTCACCCTTGCCTTTTGGTTTAAAGGGCTATTGGCTTTTTCTGCTTGCTTTTTCTTTTTCTTTCTTTTTCTTTTCTTCTCTTCTCTTTTTTTTTTCGCCATTTTTTTCGCATATATTTTTTTTTTCTGCAAGCTTTTCACTGCTTTTTCTTGCTTCAAGAATCATTTTTATGATTTTTCAGATTATCAATAATATTTCTCCTTTTTTTCCATCATTCTTTCAAGTGCCAACAATTTTAACATTCATAAACAACAATTTCAAAAATTTGCACTGTTCAAGCATTCATTCAGAAAAACATAAAGTATTGCCACCACATCAAGATAATTAAATTATTTTAAAATTCAAAATTTATGCACTTCTTTTTTTTCAATTAAAAACATTTTTCATTTAAGAAAGGTGATGGATTCATTTTCATAGCTTTAAGGCATAGACACTTAGACACTAGTGATCATGTAATAAGACACAAACATAAATAAACATAAAGCATAAAAATTTGAAAAGAGCTTGCAAACAATATAGGAGCAGACAAAAGAGAAAAATCAGAAAATTAACTACCCAGCTCAGTTCGGAGGAGAGAGGGATTGGTTAAAAATTTCTTTTTGTCGAGATGGGGAGGCTGACCCCAGGTCTCTTCCAGAACAGTCACGAAATCTTGCTCAGCCTCATCCAACATTTCCCATGAATATCTAGATACCCTCACATCCTTTTGCCATTCCAAGGGAAAGGCGGGCTCGTCATTTTTGTCCAGAAAAAACGGTCGAGCTCCTTCAACAGCTCGGACTTTAAAAAAGTAATTTTTAAAATCACGGAAAGATTCATCAAACATAGAGAAGACCTTTTTTCCTTGGGAAGCTCGGAAAGAAACCCAAGCGGCTTTCTTCTTAACTACCCCAGGCTTCGTCAAAACAAAGAGATAGAAGAAAAGGGATTGCGAAGCAGGAATACCGAATCCATGACACAACAATTGAAAGATTTTTATGAAACTCCAGGAATTGGGGTGAAGTTGGGAAGGAGCAACATTATAGGACCATAACAGGTTGGTCTCAAAATCAGTAAAAGGAAGGGTGATACTCATCTGGCCCAAAAAGAAATTGTAAGCATAGAAAAAAAGGGCGATCTCCAGCAACCCGAGTAGAGAAACAAACTCTCTCTTCAGAAGTGGGAGGTACAAGTTCGTAATTCTTTTCCTCACCAACACTACTACAAACCCTATGAAATTGCCTAAGCTGCTGACAAAATTCAGCATCAACCAAAGAAACACACAAAAGAACTATTGAATCCACCCAATCAGCCATGCCCTCAGGGACCTGGGAAGATGTCTCTACAATGTTCTTGCGAGAAGACATGAGGTCAACTAGTCCTACAGCAAGAAGAGAAGAAAATAGATTACTAACCCAAAATATCTCGGATAAAAAAACAAAACATCTCATAACAGCTCGGACAAGCACGACACAGAGCAATACAAACAAAAGGAAACCCCAGGACCTGCACTAAAGATCCAGGGGCATCCTTTTGGGGGCAAGTTAGGGAGCAAGGATTCAAGGAAACCTACAAGTTTACATCTCTACACGTCCTAGCAGGAAGAAAACACTCCGAGAAGAAAGCCACGAGTTACAAATCAAAAATCATCAAAATAATTACCTCCCAAAATTCACAGTCTCAGGCGGAACTAACAAGCAAACAAAAGCATCAAGAGGAAGTCAAGAAAACGCACTCCGAACAAAAGGCGAAAATCAAATTATGGGTATCGTTATCTCCTACAAAGGTACAGCAACAAGGAAAGCCACCAAACAGGGCAGAACTCAAGGGGTAATCTTTTGAAATTATGAGCAAGATACAGTTTTTTCAAAAAATAGCCAGAAGCGACAGTAGAACATATAAAGCCCTAGGAAGCCTCAAACAGAAATACCAAGAGTAGGCGTAAAAACGAAAATGAAAGTCAGAAAAAACACATTACAGCGACAAGCAAACACGAGATCATAGAAAGGTTAAAAGCTTTTTCGACATACAGTCAAATATCAAAGAGTTACCAAAAAACCAAAGACAAAGCAACGAAAAAAGTGAAGAAACTATAAATGGAACCAACCTGGAAAAAAGTGAAAAGCTTCAGAAGAGTTGAAGATGGAAAGACGGAATCGCCGGCAAAATCGCTGAGTGACGCCGCAACGCAAGAAAAGGCAAAATGTAGGTGAAAAACTTGTAGCGAGAGAACGGAAGGAGAAGTTACAAAGAAAAATGAAGGAGAGAAACCGTTTCTGATTGCAAAATTCAAAATAAAAGCCAAGGGAAACGGGGCAATTAATACCAATTAATGAAGGTATTAAACCCTCACACATTCCCAAGAACAAAGCGCTGATATAAAAAGCGCGCGCTTTTAGAGGAAAACGTTCCACATTCAAAAAAGGTTCTACAAAGAAAGGAATCGACAAAATGCTCGAGTTCGGCTTCACTAGAGAAAGATCGAAGTCAAAGATTCGACCTCAAAGCAGAAGACCGAGCTCAAGCAGGGGCACTGTTCATACCCTGGGTCGAGCTATCCGATCCGGGATGTTCAGTAATAAAGCGACTGACCTCTTCAGGTCAGGCTATCCGACCTCTTCTCAAAGAGGTCGGTCGAATCGACAGGAAAGCCCAGTAAGGGGCCCAAATAGAGGAACACGACTCAAATCCAAAGGCAGTCCAAGCCTATAGAGATAAGGGCGGTTCCCTTAAAAGATAAGCTGACCTCAACTCAAAGATAAGATAAGATAAGATAACTAACTTATCTTATCTAAAAAGGTCACTCTACACCATTATAAATACACTAGAGCACCCATGTATAACTCATACTCTGATTCTACTAAAAACCTGCTTAATACCATTGCTAACTTAAGCATCGGAGTCCCTTGCAGGTACCCCCCACCCTCCGGTGACCAAGGATCAGCAGTTTAGCCAGTCCAACAAGTCAGACACAACAGCTCCGGCCGCCACCCACCAGCCAGACACGTCATCTCCAACCAGTACAGAAGATCTCGTCCAAGATCGACCCACAGTTTCAGGTAACCCTCGGAACAATGGGCAAGTTGAATGCCAATCTTACATTTTTAGGACTAAAATCTAAGTATTTTCCCCGAACCATTGTAAGCCAATTCTTTGGGTCCGGGTTCACACTTTGATCATGATTCTTGGTGATCCATGCATTGGCATAGAACTCTTGAACCATTAAGATTCTGACTTGTTGAATGGGGTTGGTGAGAACTTCCCAACCTCTTCTTCGAATCTCATGTTGGATCTCCGGATATTCACCCTTTTTGAACTTGAAAGGGACCTCGGGGATCACTTTCTTCTTGGCCACAACTTCATATAAGTGGTCTTGATGCACCTTTGAGATGAATCTCTCCATCTCCCATGACTCGGAGGCAGAAGCTTTTGCCTTCCCTTTCCTCTTTCTAGAGGTTTCTCCGGCCTTAGGTGCCATAAATGGTTATGGAAAAACAAAAAGCAACGCTTTTACCACACCAAACTTAGAAGGTTTGCTCGTCCTCGAGCAAAAGAAGAAGGAAGAGAGTAGAGGAAGAAGAAATAGAGGAGATGGAGGGGGGTTAGTGTTTCGACCAAGGGGGAGAAGTAGTGTTTAAGATGTGTAAAAATGAAAGGGTGAAGAGTGGTTTATATAGGAGTGGGGAGAGGGTAAGGTTCGGCCATGTATAGGTGGGTTTGGGAGGGAAAGTGTGACGTTGGGATTTTTGCCAGTAAAGAATGTCATAAAAACAGTCACGTTGTAGATATAGTCTCTAAACCGACAGAAATCCCTTCGTACAAACGTTTTAGTTATCACAAGTAACAAACCCCTTTTAAAATTGATAACCGAGTATTTAAACCTCGGGTCGTCTTCTCAAGGAATTGCAGGGAGGTATGTTCTTATTATTGGTTATGGAAAAAGGGTATGTTTTGGGGTTTTATTAATGTATAAGATAAAAAGCAACAATAGTAAATGGCAGAGGAAATAAAATAATAACAATAAAAATAAACTCTTGGCAAGGTATTAGAAATTGGAAGTCCGAACTTAGTTATCATGAGTTACTAATTTCTTAACCAAAGCCAAGAATGTAGAAAGCTAAATTAAAATCACAAATATCTGGAATACCTCAGATAAAATACATTCAAAGTAGTAAAATCTAACATGGAAAAGTTCATAAGCCAATTGGCCAACATAAGTCAAATACAAATAAAAGCATTAGAGTATCTGAAAGTAAAAGAGAAATATGAAGAAAAAGGAATATTGAACCTGGATCGAGAGTCACTCTTAAAAACTAAGAGAAATCCTAAATCCTAATCCTAAGAGAGAGAGAGAGCCTCTCTCTCTAAAAACTACATCTAAAATATGAAAAGTGGATTATGAGAGCCTTTCTCTGAATGGATGCATTCCCCCACTTTATAGCCTCTAATCTGTGTTTTCTGAGCCGCAAACTGGGTCAAAAACAGTCCAGAATTCGCTGGTTTCAAATTTTGCCACGCTGGTTTTTCGTCACTGCGATGTGGCCGCATGGATCACGCGGTCGCGTCGCCTAGCGTCAGGGAAACTATATCATATTATATATCAAATCGAAGCCCCGGACGTTAGCTTTCCAACGCAACTAGAACCGCGTCATTTGGACCTCTGTAGCTAAGGTTATAGCCGTTTGAGTGCGAAGAGGTCAGGCTGGACAGCTTAGCAATTTCTCCAACTTCTTGTATTCCTTCCACTTTTGCATGCTTCCTTTCTATCCTCTGACCCATTCCTGCCCTATAATATCTAAAATCACTTAACACACATATCAAGGCATCTAATGGTAATAAGAGAGGATTAATAATAAGCAAATATAAGATCAAAGAAGCATGTTTTCAATCAAAACACATAATTAGGAAGGAAATATAAAACCATGCAAATAGTATGAATAAGTGGGTAAATAGTTAATAAAAACCACTCAATTGAGTACAAGATAAACCATAAAATAGTGGTTTATCAAAGTGGTTTGAATTTGAATGGTGAGGTAGGTGGGGTTTATGATGGATGGATGTGGATTGGTGAAGGGTTTATGGAGAAGAGGGTAGGATTTGATAGGTGAAGGGTTTTTGGGGAAGAGGTATTGAGGTGATTGGGGAAGGGTATTTGGGGAAGAGTATTATGAAAAGGTGTAAAGAAGAGAGAGAGTGAGTTGAGGTTGGTGGGGATCCTGTGGGGTCCACAAATCCTGAGGTGTCAAGGATTTCTCATCTCTGCACCAATTAGGCTTGCAAAACGCCCTTTGCTGCCAATCCTGGCGTTAAACGCCAGGTTGCTGCCTATTTCTGGCATTTGACGCCTGCTTCTTACCCTTTTCTGGCATTAAACGCCAGTCTGGTGCCTATTTCTGGCGTTAAACGCCCAGAATGGTGCCAGATTGGGCGTTTAACGCCCATTCTGCTGCCCTTACTGGCGTTTAAACGCCAGTAGGCTTCTCCTCCAGGGTGTGCTATTTTTCATTCTGTTTTTCAGTTTGTTTTTGCTTTTTCAATTGTTTTTGTGACTTCACATGATCATCAACCTACAGAAAACATAAAATAACAATGAAAAATAGAAATTTAACATAGATAGGTAAAATTGGGTTGCCTCCCAACAAGCTCTTCTTTAATGTCAGTAGCTTGACAATGGGCTCTCATGGAGCCTCACAGATACTCAGAGCATGATGATGACCTCTTAATACCAAACTTAGAGTTTGGTTGTGGCCTCCCAACACCAAACTTAGAGTTTGAATGTGGGGGTTTTGTTTGACTCTGTATTGAGAGAAGCTTTTCATGCTTCTTCTCCATGGTTACAGAGGGAGATCCTTGAGTTTTAAACACAAGGGGGTCCTCATTCACTTGAAGGACCAATTATCCTCTGTCAACATCAATCACAGCTTTTACTGTGGCTAGGAAGGGTCTGCCAAGGATGATGGATTCATCCATACACTTCCCAGTGTCTAGGACTATGAAATCAGCAGGGATGTAGTGGTCTTCAATCTTTACCAAGGCATCCTCTACAAGTCCATAAGCCTGTTTTCTTGAATTGTCTGCCATCTCTAGTGAGATTCTTGTAGCTTGTACCTCAATAATCCCTAGCTTCTCCATTACAGAGAAAGGCATGAGGTTTATGCTTGACCCTAGGTCACACAGAGCCTTCTCAAAGGTCATGGTGCCTATAGTACAAGGTATTGAGAACTTTCCAGAATCTTGTCTCTTTAGAGGTAATTTCTGCCTAGGCAAGTCATCCAGTTCTTTGGTGAGCAAGGGGGGTTCATCCACCCAAGTCTCATTACCAAATAACTTGGCATTTAACTTCATGATTGCTCCAAGGTACTTAGCAACTTGTTCTTCAGTAACATCTTCATCCTCTTCAGAGGAAGAATACTCATTAGAGCTCATGAATGGCAAAAGTAAATTCAATGAAATCTCTATGGTCTCAATGTGAGCCTCAGATTCCCATGGTTCCTTATTAGGGAACTCCTTGGAGACCAGTGGATGTCCATTGAGGTCTTCTTCAGTGGAGATCACTGCCTCTTCCTCCTTTCCAAGTTCGGCCGTGTGGGTCATGTTAATGGCCTTGCACTATCCTTTTGAATTTTCTTCTGTATTGCTTGGAAGAGTACTAGGAGGGAGTTCAGTAACTTTCTTGCTCAGCTGACCCACTTGTGCCTCCAAATTTCTAATGGAGGACCTTGTTTCAGTCATGAAACTTTGAGTGGTTTTAATTAGATCAGAGACTATGGTTGCTAAGTCAGAATGGCTCTGCTTAGAATTATCTGTCTGTTGCTGAGAAGATGATGGAAAAAGTATGCCATTGCTAAACTTATTTCTTCCACCATTACTGTTGTTGAAGCCTTGTTGGGGCCTCTGTTGGTCCTTCCATGAGAGTTTTGGATGATTTCTCCATGAAGAATTATAGGTGTTTCCATAGAATTCTCCCATGTAATTCACCTCTTCCATTGCTGGGTTCTCAGGATCATAAGCTTTTTTTTCAGATGAAGCTTCTTTGGTACTACCTGTTGCTGCTTGCATGCCAGATAGACTTTGAGAAATCATATTGACTTGCTGAGTCAATATTTTGTTCTGAGCCAATATGGCATTCAGAGTATCAATCTCAAGAACTCCTTTCTTCTGATTTGTCCCATTATTCACAGGATTCCTCTCAGAGGTGTACATGAATTGGTTATTTGCAACCATTTCAATGAGTTCCTGAGCTTCTGCAGGCGTATTCTTCAGATGAAGAGATCCTCCAGCAGAGCTGTCCAATGACATCTTGGACAGTTCAGACAGACCATCATAGAAGATACCTATGATGATCCATTCTGAAAGCATGTCAGAAGGACACCTTCTGATCAATTGCTTGTATCTTTCCCAAGCTTTATAGAGGGATTCACCTTCCTTCTGTCTGAAGGTTTGGACTTCCACTCTAAGCTTGCTCAATTTTTGAGGTGGAAAGAACTTTGCTAAGAAGGCATTGACTAGCTTTTCCCAAGAGTTCAGGCTTTCTTTAGGTTGTGAATCCAACCATGTTCTAGCTCTGTCTCTTACAGCAAAGGGAAAGAGCATAAGCTTGTAGACCTCGGGATCAACCCCATTGGTCTTAATTGTGTCACAGATTTGCAAGAATTCAGCTAAGAACTGATGAGGATCTTCCAATGGAAGTCCATGAAACTTGCAATTCTGTTGCATCAGAGAAACTAATTGAGGCTTAAGCTCAAAGTTGTTTGCTCTAATGGCAGGGATTGAGATGCTTCTCCCATAGAAGTCGAGAGTAGGTGCAGTAAAGTTACCAAGCACCTTCCTTGCATTGTTGGCATTGTTGTTGTTTTCGGCTACCATGGCTTCTTCTTGTTTGAAAATTTCTGTTAGGTCCTCTACAGAGAGTTGTACTTTAGCTTCTCTTAGCTTTCTCTTCAAGGTCCTTTCAGGTTCAGGATCAGCTTCAACAAGAATGCCCTTGTCCTTGCTCCTGCTCATATGAAAAGAGAGGAGAAGAAAATATAGAATCCTCTATGTCACAGTATAGAGATTCTTTGAGGTGTCAGAGGAAAATAAAAATAGAAGGATGAGGTAGAGAAGAGAAAATTCGAACTTATCAAGAGAGACAGAGTTCGAATTGCTGATAATGGAGAAGTGTTAGTCCTTTAAATAGAAGGATTTGAGAAGAGGGGAAGAATTTTCGAAATTAAAGTAAAAAGATTTTGAAATAATTAAAAGAAATTTTGAAAATTTGGTAAATGATTTTCGAAAACTAAGATTGGGAAAGAAATTTAGTGATTTTTGAAAAAGATTTTGGAATTAGAAATTAAAAAGATATGATTGAAAATAACTTTTGAAAAAGATGTGATTGAAAAGATATGATTGAGAAGATATGATTGAGAATCAAATTAAAAAGAGAAAGTTTTTTAAAATTAAAGTTGATTACTTGACCAACAAGAAATTAAAAGATATGATTCTAGAATTAAAACTTTTGATCCTTTCTTAATAGGCAAGTAACAACTTGAAAATTTTGAATTAAATTACTAATTGTAGCAAGGATTTTCGAAAATAGTAATAAATAAAAAATTGAAAAGAAATTGATTTTGAAAAGATATGATTGAAAAGATATAATTTGAAAAAAATTTGATTTTGAAAAATTATGAAAATTTGGAAAAGATTTGAGTTAAAAACAAAATCTTCCCTCTAGTGTCCTCCTGGCGTTAAACGCCCAGAATGGCATCCATTCTGGCGTTTAACGCCCAGCCAGGTACCCTGGCTGGCGTTTAAACGCCAGTTTTTCCTTCTTCACTGGGTGTTTTGAACGCCCAGCTTTTCCTGTGTAATTCCTCTGCTGAATGTTCTGAATCTTCAATTCTCTGTATTATTGACTTGAAAAGACATAGTTTTGAAAATTTTTCGAATTTTTAGAGAATAATAACAAAATGAAACTAAATCATGAAGAACTAAGATCAAATAAACAATGCATGCAAAACACCAAACTCAGAAGTTTGTATACTAAGGACTATAGCAATTTAAAGATGCATGTAAGAAACAACAAAAGACACAAAACAAGAGAATTTAAAGATCAGAGCAAGGAAATCATCAAGAACAACTTGAAGATCAATGAAGAACATATTACATATATTCGAAAAATGCAAGAAGAATAAAGACATGCAATTGACACCAAACTTAAGATTAGACACTAGACTCAAACAAGAAACATAAAATATTTTTGATTTTAAGATTTTATAAAATATTTTTTTTGTGATTTTTCGAAAATTATATGGAAAAGAAAATAAAGAGATTCAAAATTTTTAATGAGAATTCCAAGAATCATTGCAATGTTAGTCTAAAACTCCGGTCCAGGAATTAGACATGGCTTACTAGCCAGCCAAGCCTTCAATGAAAGCTTCGGTCCAAAACACTAGACATGGCCAATGGCCAGCCAAGCTTTAGCAGATCATTACTCTCAACAGCAAAATTGATAGAAATCAACAAGCTCTTGTGATGATAAGTTGAAACCTCGGTCCAAAAGATTAGACATGGCCTCACAGCCAGCCAGACTTCAACAAATCATCATGAAACTCTACAATTCCTTCTTAAAAACTCTGAAGAACAAAATAGAAAATTTTTTTTGTATTTTTGAAATTTTTTTCGAAAAAAGCATAAACATAAAATAAAATTACCTAATCTAAGCAATAAGATGAACCGTCAGTTGTCCAAACTTGAACAATCCCGGCAACGGCGCCAAAAACTCGGTGCATAAAATTGTGATCATCAATGGCACCAAAAACTTGGTACGCACAATTGTAATCTCAACTCTTTGTCACAACTCTGCACAACTAACCAGCAAGTGCACTGGGTCGTCCAAGTAATAAACCTTACGTGAGTAAAGGTCGATCCCACGGAGACTGTCGGCTTGAAGCAAGCTATGGTCATCTTGTAAATCTCAGTCAGGCGGATTCAAATGGTTATGGAGAATTGATAATTAAAATATGAATAAAATATAAAGTAAGATAGAGATACTTATGTAATTCATTGGTGAGAATTTCAGATAAGCGTATGAAGATGCTTTGTTCCTTCTGAACCTCTACTTTCCTATTGCCTTCTTCCAATCATTCATACTCCTTTCCATGGCAAGCTGTATGTTGGGCATCACCGTTGTCAATGGCTACTTCCCGTCCTCTCAGTGAAAATGGTCCAAATGCGCTGTCACTGCACGGCTAATCATCTGTCGGTTCTCGATCATGTTGGAATAGGATCCATTGATCCTTTTGCGTCTGTCACACGCCCAACACTCGCGAGTTTGAAGCTCGTCACAGTCATCCCTTTCCAGATCCTACTCGGAATACCACAGACAAGGTTTAGACTTTTCGGATCTCAGGAATGGCCACCAATAATTCTAGCCTATACCACGAAGGTTTTAATCTTAGATTAGAAACCCAAGAGATACACATTCAAGCTTGATTGCATGTAGAACGGAGGTGCTTGTCAGGCACGCGTTCATAGGTGAGAATGATGATGAGTGTCACGGATCATCACATTCATCATGTTGAAGAACGAGTGTATATCTTAGAGAAGAAGTAAGCGTGAATTGAATAGAAAAATAGTAGTACTTTGTATTAATTCATGAAGAACAGCAGAGCTCCACACCTTAATCTATGGTGTGTAGAAACTCTACCGTTGAAAATACATAAGAACAAAAGGTCTAGGCATGGCCAAATGGCCAGCCTCCCAAAGCGTGAACATACAAGTTCCAAGATGAAAAGTATGATCCAGTGTGTAAAATACAATAGCAAAAGGTCCTATTTGTAGAAAACTAGTAACCTAGGGTTTACAGAAATGAGTAAATGATGCAGAATCCACTTCAGGGCCCACTTGGTGTGTGCTTGGGCTGAGCGTTGAAGCTTTCACGTGTAGAGGCTTTTCTTGGAGTTAAACGCCAGCTTTTGTGCCAGTTTGGGCGTTTAACTCTAGCTTTTATGCCAGTTCTGGTGTTTTGACGCCAGAATTTCTATGCTGACTTGGAACGCCGTTTTGGGCCATCAAATCGCAGGAAAAGTATGAACTATTATATATTGCTGGAAAGCCCAGAATGTCTACTTTCCAACGCAATTTAGAGCACGCCAATTGTGCTTCTTTAGCTCCAGAAAATCCACTTCGAGTGCAGGGAGGTCAGAATCCAACAGCATCTGCAGTCCTTTTTCAGCTTCTGAATCAAATTTTTGCTCAGGTCCCTTAATTTCAGCCAGAAAATACTTGAAATCACAGAAAAACACACAAACTTATAGTAAAGTCTAGAAATGTGATTTTTATTTAAAAACTAATAAAAACATAATAAAAACTAACTAAAATATACTAAAAATAATGCCAAAAAGCGTATAAATTATCCGCTCATCACAACACCAAACTTAAATTGTTGCTTGTCCCCAAGCAACTAAAAATCAAATAGGATAAAAAGAATAGAATATGCAATAAATTCCAAAAACATCTATGAAGATCAGTCTTAATTAGATGAGTGGGGCTATTAGCTTTTTACTTCTGAACAGTTTTGGCATCTCACTTTATCCCTTGAATTTCAGAATGATTGACATCTATAGGAACTCAGAATTCATATAGTGTTATTGATTCTCCTAGTACAGTATGTTGATTCTTGAACACAGTTACTTTATGAGTCTTGGCCGTGACCCAAAGCATTTTGTTTTCCAATATTACCACCGGATACATAAATGTCATAGACACATAACTGGGTGAACCTTTTTCAGATTGTGACTCAGCTTTGCTAGAGTCCCCAATTTGAGGTGTCCAGAGCTCTTAAGCACACTCTTTTTGCTTTGGACCACGACTTTAACTGCTCAGTCTCAAGTTTTCACTTGACACCTTCACGCCACAAGCACATGGTTTGGGACAGCTTGGTTTAGCCACTTAGGCCAGGATTTTATTCCTGTGGGCCCTCCTATCCACTGATGCTCAAAGCCTTGGATCCTTTTTTATTTCACCCTTACCTTTTGGTTTAAAGGGCTATTGGCTTTTTCTGCTTGCTTTTTCTTTTTCTTTCTTTTTCTTTTCTTCTCTTCTCTTTTTTTTTCGCCATTTTTTTCGCATATATTTTTTTTCTGCAAGCTTTTCACTACTTTTTCTTGCTTCAAGAATTATTTTTATGATTTTTCAGATTACCAATAATATTTCTCCTTTTTTTCCATCATTCTTTCAAGAGCCAACAATTTTAACATTCATAAACAACAATTTCAAAAATATGCACTGTTCAAGCATTCATTCAGAAAAACATAAAGTATTGCCACCACGTCAAGATAATTAAACTATTTTAAAATTCGAAATTCATGCACTTCTTTTTCTTTTTCAATTAAAAACATTTTTCATTTAAGAAAGGTGATGGATTCATTTTCATAGCTTTAAGGCATAGACACTTAGACACTAGTGATCATGTAATAAGACACAAACATAAAGCATAAAAATTCGAAAAACAGAAAATAAAGAACAAGGAAATTAAAGAACGGGTCCACCTTAGTGATGGCGGCTTGTTCTTCCTCTTGAAGATCTTATGGAGTGCTTGAGCTCCTCAATATCTCTTCCTTGCCTTTGTTGCTGCTCTCTCATAACTCTTTGGTCTTCTCTAATTTCATGGAAGAGGATGGAATGCTCTTGGTGCTCCACCCTTAGTTGTCCCATATTGGAGCTTAATTCTCCTAGGGAGGTGTTGATTTGCTCCCAATAATTTTGTGGAGGAAAATGCATCCCTTGAGGCATCTCAGGGATTTTATGATGAAGAATTTCCTCATGCTCTTGTCCATGAGTGGGATTTTTTGTTTGCTCCATCATTTTCTTAGTGATGGGCTTGTCCTCATCAATGAGGATATCTTCTTCTATGTCAATTCCAGCTGAATTACAAAGGTGACAAATGAGATGAGGGAAGGCTAAGCTTGACAAAGTAGAGGACTTGTCCGCCACCTTGTAGAGTTCTAGGGATATAACCTCATGAACATCTACTTCCTCTCCAATCATGATGCTATGGATCATGATAGCCCGGTCTATAGTAACTTCAGACCGGTTGCTAGTGGGAATAATTGAGCGTTGCATGAATTCCAACCATCCCCTAGCTACAGGCTTGAGGTCATGCCTTCTTAGTTGAACCGGCTTCCCTCTTGAATCTCTCTTCCATTGAGCGCCCTCTTCACAAATGTCTATGAGGACTTGGTCCAACCTTTGATCAAAGTTGACCCTTCTAGTGTAGGGGTGTGGATCTCCTTGCATCATGGGTGTTCATACCCTGGGTCGAGCTATCCGATCCGGGATGTTCATTAATAAAGCGACCGACCTCTTTAGGTCAGGCTATCCGACCTCTTCTCAAAGAGGTCGGTCGAATCGACAGGAAAGCCCAGTAAGGGGCCCAAATAGAGGAACACGACCAAAATCCAAAGGCAGTCCAAGCCTATAGAGATAAGGGCGGTTCCCTTAAAAGATAAGCTGACCTCAACTCAAAAAAATGTGATTTTTATTTAAAAACTAATAAAAACATAATAAAAACTAACTAAAATATACTAAAAACATACTAAAAATAATGCCAAAAAAGCGTATAAATTATCCGCTCATCAGGCAGGATTCATAAGAGAAGTCAAGTACCCACTATGGCTAGCTAACGTCGTCTTGGTGAAAAAATCAAATGAGAAGTGGCGGATGTGCACCGATGATGAGCGGATAATATATACGCTTTTTGGCATTATTTTTACATAGTGTTCAGTATAATTCAGTTAGTTTTTAGTATATTTTTATTAGTTTTTAAATAAAAATCACATTTCTGGATTTTACTATGAGTTTGTGTGTTTTTCTGTGATTTCAAGTATTTTCTGGTTGAAATTGAGGGACTTGAGCAAAAATCAGATTCAGAGGTTGAAGAAGGACTGCAGATGCTGTTGGATTCTGACCTCCTTGCACTCAAAGTGGATTTTCTGGAGTTACAAAACTCCAAATGGCACGCTCTCAATTGCGTTGGAAAGTAGACATCCAGGGCTTTCCCGCAATATATAATAGTCCATACTTTGTCCGAGTTTAGATGACGCAAACTGGCACTCAACGCCAGTTCCATGCTGCATTCTGGAGTTAAACGCCAGAAACAGGTTACAAAGTGGAGTTAAACGCCAGAAACAGGTTACAAACTGGCGTTCAACTCAAAGAGAAGCCTCTACACGTGTAAAGCTCAATGCTCAGCCCAAGCACACACCAAGTGGGCCTTGGAAGTGGATTTCTGCATCATTTACTTATCTCTGTAAACCCTAGTATCTAGTTTAGCATAAATAGGACTTTTTACTATTGTATTTACATCTTCGGATCATCTTTAGTTTCATCTTTAGATCACGTTTGGGGCTGGCCTCTTGGAGATGCCTGGACCTTCATCACTTATGTATTTTCAACGGTAGAGTTTCTACACATCATAGATTAAGGTGTGGAGCTCTGTTGTTCCTCATGAATTAATACAAAGTACTATTGTTTTTCTATTCAATTCAAGCTTATTCCGATTCTAAAATATTCATTCGCACCTCAATATGAATGTGATGATCGTGACAGTCATCATCATTCCCAACTATGAACGCGTGCCTGACAACCACTTCCGTTCTACCTTAGATTGAATGAGTATCTCTGGGATTCCTTAATCAGAATCTTCGTGGTATAAGTTAGAATCCATGGACGGCCATTCTTGAGATCTGGAAAGTCTAAACCTTGTCTGTGGTATTCCGAGTAGGATCTGGGAAGGGATGGCTGTGAGGAGCTTCAAACTCGCGAGTGCTGGGCGTAGTGACAGGCGCAAAAGGATGGATCCTATTCCAGTATGATCGAGAACTGACAGATGATTAGCCATGCAGTGATAGCGCATTGGACCATTTTCACTAAGAGGACAGGATGTAGCCATTAACAATGGTGATGTCTAACATACAGCTTGCCATAGAAGGGAGTATGAATGATTGGATGAAGATAATAGGAAAGCAGAGGTTCAGGAGGAACGAACGCATCTCTATACGCTTAGCTGAAATTCTCACCAATGAATTACATAAGTATCATTATCTTTATTTTATATTTATCTTTTAATTATTAAATATCTATAATCAATTGAATCCGCCTGACTGAAATTTACAAGGTGACCATAGCTTGCGTCAAGCCGACAATCTCCGTGGGATCGACCCTTACTCACGTAAGGTTTATTACTTGGACGACCCAGTGCACTTGCTGGTTAGTTGTGCGAAGTTGTGACAAAGAACTAAGATTATGAACATGCGTATTGAGTTTTTAGCGCCGTTACCAAGGAATGGAACCGTCACGATTTCTGCGCACCAAGTTTTTGGCGCCGTTGCCGGGGATTGTTCGAGTTTGGACAACTGACGGTTCATCTTGTTGCTCAGATTAGGTAATTTTATTTTAACTTTAAGATTTTTATTTCTTATTTTCAAAAAATACAAAAAAAAATTTTTTTTCTTCTTTTTCGTTTTTCCAAAATAATTTTCGAAAAATCCAAAAAATTAATAAAATCATAAAATCAAAAATAATTTTGTGTTTCTTGTTTGAGTCTTGTGTCAATTTTTAAGTTTGGTGTCAATTGCATTCTTTTATTTTTCTTAAAAATTTTTCGAAAACACATGCATTGAGTTTCTTTCTTGTTCTTCATGATCTTCAAGTTGTTCTTGATAAGTCTTCTTGTTTGATCTTTAAAATTTCTTGTTTTGTGTCTTTTCTTGTTTTTCATATGCATTCCTGAATTCTTAGTGTCTAAATATTAAAAATTTCTAAGTTTGGTGTCTTGCATGTTTTCTTTTATTAAAAATTTTTCAAAAATACATACTTGATGTTCATCATGATTTTCAAAGTGTTCTTGGTGTTCATCTTTGTATTCAAAGTGTTCTTGAATGTTTCCTTTGTTTTGATCCAAAATTTTCATGCAATTAGTCTTTTTTGTGTTTTTCTCTTTCATCATTAAAAATTTAAAAATAAAAAAAATATCTTTCCCTTTTTCATCTCATAAAATTCGAAAATTTGAGTTGACTTTTTCAAAAACTTTTAAAATCTAGTTGTTTCTTATGAGTCAAATCAAATTTTCAATTTAAAAATTCTATTTTTTTCAAATCTTTTTCAAAAAAAAAAAAAAATCAAATCTCTTTTTCATTTTTCTTTTATGATTTTCGAAAATTTCAAATTGATTTTCAAAATCTTCTTCTTATTTTTATTTCATATTTTCGAAATTAATGCTAACAATTAATGTGATTGATTCAAAATTTTTAAGTTTGTTACTTGCCTAGTAAGAAAGGTTCAATCTTTAAACTCTAGAATCATATCTTTTTAGTTTCTTGTTAGTCAAGTAATCAACTTTAATTTTCAAAATCAAATCTTTTTAAATTTCTTTTTCAAATCTTTTTCAAAATAAGTTTCAATCACATCTTTTCAAAATCAATTTCAAAATCTTTTCTAACTTCTTTTCTAACTTCTTATCTTTTTTAAAATTGATTTTCAAATTTTTTTCAAACTAATCCTATCTTTTTGTTTCAATCATATCTTTTTCAAAACTACCTAACTAATTCTATCTCTAATTTTCGAAAATCACCTTCATCTTTTTCAAAATTCCTTTTTAAATTAACTAATTGTTTTAAATTTAATTTAATTTGATTTAATTTCTCCTTTCTTAATTTTCAAATTTTTAATTTTAATTCTAATTTAAAAACAAAAATACTTTTATTTTATTTTATCTAATTTCGAAAATTCTTCTCCCTCATCTCTTTCTAATTATATATTCATTTACTAACACTCCTCTTCATCCAAGAATTCAAACCTATTCCTCACCCTTGTGTTTGGATTCTCCTTCTTCTATTCATATCTTCTTCCACTCACATAAAGGAATCTCTATACTATGACATAGAGGATTCCATATTTTCTATTTTCTTCTTTTTCATATGAGCAGGAACAAGGACAAGAACATTCTTGTTGAAGCTGATCCTAAACCTGAAAGAACTCTAAAGAGGAAGCTGAGGGAAGCTAAAGCACAACTCTCTGGAGAAAATCTGACAGGAATTTTTGAAAAAGAAGGAGACATGGCCGAAAATAACAACAATGCGAGGAAGATGCTTGGTGACTTTACTGCACCTAATTCCAATTTACATAGAAGAAGCATCTCAATCCCTGCCATTGGAGCAAACAATTTTGAGCTGAAACCTCAATTAGTTTCTCTGATGCAACAGAAAATTACAAGTTTTATGGACTTCCATCCGAAGATCCTTTTCAGTTCTTAACTGAATTCTTGCAGATCTGTGATACTGCTAAGACCAATGGGGTTGATCCCGAGGTCTACAGACTTATGCTTTTCCCGTTTGCTGTAAGAGACAGAGCTAGAATATGGTTAGACTCTCAACCTAAGGATAGCCTGAACTCTTGGGATAAGCTGGTCACGGCTTTCTTAGCCAAGTTTTTTCCTCCTCAAAAGCTTAGTAAGCTTAGAGTGAATGTTCAAACCTTCAGATAAAAAGAAGGTGAATCCCTCTATGAAGCTTGGGAGAGATACAAGGAACTGACCAAAAAGTGTCCTTCTGACATGTTTTCAGAATGGACCATCCTGGATATATTCTATGATGGTCTGTCTGAATTATCTAAAATGTCATTGGACCATTCTATAGGTGGATCCATTCACCTAAAGAAAATGCCTGTAGAAGCTCAGGAACTCATTGACATGGTTGCAAATAACCAGTTCATGTACACTTCTGAAAGGAATCCTGTGAGTAATGGGACGCCTCAGAGGAAGGGAGTTCTTGAAATTGATACTCTGAATGCCATATTGGCTCAGAATAAAATATTGACTCAGCAAGTCAATATGATCTCTCAGAGTCTGAATGGATTGAAGGAATCATCCAACAGTACTAAAGAGGCATCTTCTGAAGAAGAAGCTTATGATCCTGAGAACCCTGCAATAGCAGAGGTGAATTACATGGGTGAACTCTATGGAAACACCTATAATCCCTCATGGAAAAATCATCCAAATTTCTCATGGAAGGATCAACAAAAGCCTCAACAAGGCTTTAATAATGGTGGAAGAAATAGGTTTAGCAATAGCAAACCTTTTCCATCATCCACTCAACAACAGACAGAGAATTCTGAGCAGAACCCATCTAGCTTAGCAAATATAGTCTCTGATCTATCTAAGGCCACTGTGAGTTTCATGAATGAAATAAGGTCCTCCATTAGAAATTTGGAGGCACAAATGGGCCAGTTGAGTAAAAGGGTCACTGAAACTCCTCCTAGTACTTTCCCAAGCAATACAGAAGAAAATCTAAAGAGAGAGTGCAAGGCCATTGATTTGACCATCATGGCCAAACCTACAAGGGAGGAGGAGGACGTGAATCCTAGTGAGGAACACCTCCTGGGACGTTCAGTGACCAATAAGGAGTTTCTCTTTGAGGAACCAAAGGAATCTGAGGCTCAATTAGAGACCATAGAGA
The DNA here is from genome assembly GCF_059453495.1 of Arachis ipaensis. Lineage (NCBI taxonomy): Eukaryota > Viridiplantae > Streptophyta > Magnoliopsida > Fabales > Fabaceae > Arachis > Arachis ipaensis. Next base: position 25,696,306 of record NC_142438.1, on the reverse strand, counting down.
TTCCATTGAACCTCCTTCTGCCCTTCATGAGCTCTAATGAGTATTCTTCCTCTGAAGAGGATGAAGACATTACTGAAGAGCAAGTTGCTAAATACCTTTGTGCAATCATGAAGCTGAATGCCAAATTATTTGCTAATGAGACTTGGGAAGATGAACCTCCCTTGCTCACCAATGAACTGAATGCATTGGATAGGCAGAAATTACCTCAAAAGAAATAGGATCCTGGCAAATTCTTAATACCCTGTACCATAGGCACCATGACCTTTGAGAAGGCTCTGTATGACCTGGGGTCAGGAATAAACTTAATGCCACTCTCTGTAATGGAGAAACTTGGGATCTTGGAGGTGCAAGCTGCCAGAATCTCATTAGAGATGGCAGACAACTCAAGAAAACAGGCTTATAGACAAGTAGAGGATGTATTAGTAAAGGTTGAAGGCCTTTACATCCCTGCTGATTTCATAATCCTGGACACTAGGAAGGAAGAGGATGAATCCATCATCCTTGGAAGACCCTTCCTAGCCACAGCAAGAGCTGTGATTGATGTGGACAGAGGAGAGTTGATCCTTCAACTGAAAGAGGACAACCTTGTGTTTAAAACTCAAGGATCTCCTTTTGTAACCATGGAGAGGAAGCATGAAAAGCTTCTCTCACTGCAGAGTCAACTAAAGTCCCCACAGTCAAACTCTAAGTTTGGTGTTGAACCCCCACATTCAAACTCTAAGTTTGGTGTTGGGAGGTTCCAACCTTGCTCTGATTATCTGTGAGGCTCCATGAAAGCTCATTGTCAAGCTATTGACATTAAAGAAGTGCTTGTTGGGAGGCAACCCAATGTTATTTAATCATATCTATTTTATTTTCTTTTTGTTATTTCATGTTTTATTAGGTTGATGATCATGTGAAGTCACAAAAACTACTAAAAAATCAAAAACAGAATGAAAAACAGCATTAAAAATAGCACACCCTGGAGGAGAGCAGTCTGGCGTTTAAACGCCAGAAACAAGCATCTGTCTGGCGTTTAACGCCAGAAATAGGCACCAAGCTGGCGTTTAACGCTAGAAACAAGCATCTGCCTGGCGTTAAACGCCAGAAACAAGCTACATTTGGCCGTTTAACACCAGAAACAGGCAGCAGTCTGGCGTTAAACGCCAGGATTACACAGCAAGGGCGTTTTACACGCCTAATTAGAGCAGGGATGTTAAGTCCTTGATCCCACTTGATCTGTGGACCCCATAGGATCCCCACATCTTCTTTTCTCCTCTTCACACCTTTTCATAACTCTTCCCCAAATACCCTTCACCAATCATCTCAATCACTCTTTCCCATCACTTCTTCACCACTCACATCCATCCTCTCTTCCCCATAAACCCCACCTACCTTCAAAATTCAAACTAATTTACCTCCCAAACCCAACCCTAATGGCCAAACCCTACACCCTCCCTTACTCCTATATATACCCCTCACTCCTTCTTCATTTTCACAACACAACCCTCTCTTCTTCTCCTTGACCGAATACATCTTCTTCCCCCATCTCCTCCATTTTCTTCTTCTTCTACTATCTTCTTTCTTCTTTTGCTCAGGAACGAGCAAACATTTTAAGTTTGGTGTGGTAAAAGCATAGCTTTTTGTTTTTTCATAACCATTTATGGCACCGAAGGCCAGAGAAACCTCTAGAAAGAAGAAAGGGAAGGCAATTACTTCCACCTCTGAGTCATGGGAGATGGAGAGATTCATCTCAAAGGTCCATCAAGACCACTTCTATGAAGTTGTGGCCAAGAAGAAAGTGATCCCTGAGGTTCCTTTCAAGCTAAAAAAGAATGAGTATCCGGAGATCCGACTTGAGATCCAAAGAAGAGGTTGGAAAGTTCTCACCAACCCCATTCAACAAGTCGGGATCCTAATGGTTCAAGAGTTCTATGCAAATGCATGGATCACTAGGAACCATGATCAAAGTGTGAACCCGAATCCAAAGCATTGGCTTACCATGGTTCGGGGGAAATACTTAGATTTCAGTCCGAAAAATGTAAGGCTGGCGTTCAACTTGCCAATGATGGAAGAGAATGCACGCCCCTACACAAGAAGGGTCAACTTTGATCAAAGGTTGGACCAAGTCCTCATAGACATATGTGAGGAAGGAGCTCAATGGAAAATTGACTCAAGAGGCAAGCTGGTTCAACTAAGAAGGCATGACCTCAAACCAGTGGCTAGGGGATGGCTAGAGTTCATTCAACGCTCAATCATTCCTACTAGTAACTGGTCTAAAGTTATTATAGACTGGGCCATCATGATCCATAGTATCATGATTGGAGAGGAGGTGGAAGTTCATGAAATTATACTTCAAGAACTTTACAAGGTGGCTGACAAGTCCTCCACTTGGGCAAGGTTAGCTTTTTCTCACCTCATATGCCACCTCTGCAATTCGGCTGGAATTGACATAGAGGGAGACATCTTCATTGAAGAGGACAAGCCCATCACTAAGAAAAGGATGGAGCAAATAAGAGATCATGGACCTCAACATGAGCATGAGGAAATTCCTCACCATGAAATCCCTGAGATGCCTCAAGGGATGCACTTTCCTCCACAGAATTATTGGGAGCAAATCAATACTTTCCTAGGAGAATTAAATTCCAACATGGGACAACTAAGGGTGGAGCACCAAGAGCACTCCATCATCCTCCATAAGATTAGAGAAGATCAAAGAGCCATGAGGGAGGAGCAACAAAGGCAAGGAAGAGACATAGAGGAGCTCAAAAGCACCATTGGTTCTTCAAGAAGAGGAAGACGTCACCCTCACTAAGGTGGACTCATTCCTTAATCTCCTTGTCTATTTATTTTACTATTTTTTCGATTTTTGAGCTTTATGTTTTATTTATGTTTGTGTCTTTACTATATGATCACTAGTGTCTAAGTGTCTATGCCTTAAAGTTATGAATGTCCTATGAATACATCACCTTTCTTAAATGAAAAATGTTTTAATTACAAAAGAACAAGAAGTACATGATTTCGAATTCATCCTTGAAACTAGTTTAATTATTTTGATGTGGTGACAATACTTTTTGTTTTCTGAATGAATGCTTGAATAGTGCATATGTCTTTTGAATTTGATGTTTATGAATTTTAAATATGTTAGCTCTTGAAGAACAAGGAAAAAGGAGAAATGTTATTTGATAATCTGAAAAATCATAAAAATGATTCTTGAAGCAAGAAAAAGCAGTGAATACAAAAGCTTGCAAAAAAAAGAAAATATATATATATATATAGCGAAAAAAAAAGAGAAAGAGAAAGAAAAAGCAAGCAGAAAAAGCCAAAAGCTCTTTAAACCAAAAGGCAAGAGCAAAAAGCCAATAGCCCTTAAAACCAAAAGGCAAGGGTAAATAAAAAGGATCCAAGGCTTTGAGCATCAGTGGATAGGAGGGCCTAAAGGAATAAAATCCTGGCCTAAGCGGTTAAACCAAGCTGTCCCTAACCATGTGCTTGTGGTGTAAAGGTGTCAAGTGAAAACTTGAGACTGAGCGGTTAAGGTCAAGGTCCAAAGAAAAAAAAGAGTGTGCTTAAGAATCCTGGGCACCTCTAATTGGGGACTTTAGCAAAGCTGAGTCACAATCTGAAAAGGTTCACCCAGTTATGTGTCTGTGGCATTTATGTATCCAGTGGTAATACTGGAAAACAAAGTGCTTAGGGCCACGGCCAAGACTCATAAAGTAGCTGTGTTCAAGAATCAACATACTGAACTAGGAAAATCAATAACACCATCTGAACTCTGAGTTCCTATAGATGCCAATCATTATGAACTTCAATGGATAAAGTGAGATGCCAAAACTATTCAAGAGGCAAAAAGCTACAAGTCCCGCTCATCTGATTGGAACTAAGTTTCATTGATATTTTGGAATTTATAGTATATTCTCTTTTTTATATTCTATTTGATTTTCAGTTGCTTGGGGACAAGCAACAATTTAAGTTCGGTGTTGTGATGAGCGAATAATTTATACGCTTTTTGGCATTGTTTTTACATAGTTTTCAGTATAATTCAGTTAGTTTTTAGTATATTTTTATTAGTTTTTAAATAAAAATAACATTTCTGGATTTTACTATGAGTTTGTATGTTTTTCTGTGATTTCAGGTATTTTCTGGCTGAAATTGAGGGACTTGAGCAAAAATCAGATTCAGAGGTTGAAGAAGGACTGCAGATGCTGTTGGATTCTGACCTCCCTGCACTCAAAGTAGATTTTCTGGAGGTACAGAACTCCAAATGGCGCGCTCTCAATTGCGTTGGAAGGTAGACTGACGTTAGGATTTTTGCTAGTAAAGAATGTCATAAAAATAGTCGCGTTGCAGATATAGTCTCTAAACCAACAAAAATCCCTTCGTGCAAACGTTTTTGGTTGTCACAAGTAACAAACCCCTTTGAAATTGATAACCGAGTATTCAAACCTCGGGTCGTCTTCTCAAGGAATTGCAGGGAGGTATGTTCTTATTATTGGTTATGGAGATTGTAAATTTGGGGGTTTGAGAAATTTGGAGCTTGGGCAATGTGCATAGGTATATTTAAATGACAAGTAAAATAAATTAACAATAATAAAATCTCTTGGCAAGGTATGGAGAACTGGAGGTCCTATCCTAGTTATCCTTATCAATTGTGATGAGAATTGGATTCTTCCCCCACCTTATTAACCTCTAACTATGAAGGTAAGTTAAGTGGACAAATTAATTCCAATTTTCAATCAACAATGAGTTTGATAACTCAAGAGTTACCAAGGTCTCAACCAAAGCCAAAAGAGAAAATGTGTAAGTTAAATTGAAAGCACTTATAAATAAAGCAAAGCAAAATTAAATCTAAAATTACCTCGAATTGCATTAATAATAGAAGATCAATCTAAATATAAAGAGTTCATAAATTAAATTGAGAAAAGAAATAAAAATAAAGAACCTGGGATTGAGAGTCACTCCTAAAACTAAGAGAAATCCTAAATCCTAATACTAAGAGAGAGGAGAGAACCTCTCTCTCTAAAAACTAAATCTACTCCTAAAATTGTGAATGTGAGAGCCTCCTTCTGAATGGATGCAATCCCCCACTTTATAGCCTCTAATCTGTGTTTTCTGGGCCGCAAACTGGGTCAAAAACAGTCCAGAATTCGCTGGTTTCGAATTCAACTGCGCTGATTTTCGTCACTGCGACGCGGCCGCATGGATCACGCGGTCGCGTTGCCTAGCATCAGGGGAACTATAGCATATTATATACCAAATCAAAGTCCCGGACGTTAGCTTTCCAACGCAACTGAAACTGCGTCGTTTGGACCTCTGTAGCTAAAGTTATAGCCGTTTGAGTGCGAAGAGGTCAGGCTGGACAGCTTAGCAATTTCTCCAACTTCTTGTATTCCTTCCACTTTTGCATGCTTCTTTTCCATTCTCCAAGCCATTCCTGCCCTGTAATCTCTGAAATCACTCAACACACATATCAAGGCATCTAATGGTGATAAGAGAGGATTAATAATAAGCAAAGATAAGATCAAAGAAGCATGTTTTCAATCAAAGCACATAATTAGGAAGGTAAATGTAAAACCATGCAAATAGTATGAATAAGTGGGTAAAGAGTAGATAAAAACCACTCAATTGAGCACAAGATAAACCATGAAATAGTGGTTTATCATAGACATCCAGGGCTTTCCAGAAATATATAATAGTTCATACTTTGCTCGAGTTTAGATGACGCAAACTGGCATTCAACGCCAGTTCCATGCTGCATTCTGGAGTTAAACGCCAGAAACAGGTTGCAAAGTGGAGTTAAACGCCAGAAATAGGTTACAAACTGGCGTTCAACTCCAAGATAAGCCTCTACACGTGTAAAGTTCAATGCTCAGCTCAAGCACACACTAAGTGGGCCCCGGAAGTGGATTTCTGCATCATTTACTTATCTCTGTAAACCCTAGTAACTAGTTTAGCATAAATAAGACTTTTTACTATTGTATTTACATCTTTGGATCATCTTTAGTTTCATCTTTAGATCATGTTTGGGGCTGGCCTCTTGGCCATGCCTGGACCTTCATCACTTATGTATTTTCAATGGTAGAGTTTCTACACACCATAGATTAAGGTGTGGAGCTCTGCTGTTCCTCATGAATTAATACAAAGTAATATTGTTTTTCTATTCAATTCAAGCTTATTCCAATTCTAAGATATTCATTCGCACCTCAATATGAATGTGATGATCGTGACAGTCATCATCATTCCCAACTATGAACGCGTGCCTGACAACCACTTCCGTTCTACCTTAGATTGAATGAGTATCTCTGGAATTCCTTAATCAGAATCTTCGTGGTATAAGTTAGAATCCATGGACGGCCATTCTTGAGATCTGGAAAGTCTAAACCTTGTCTGTGGTATTCCGAGTAGGATCTGGGAAGGGATGGCTGCGACGAGCTTCAAACTCGCGAGTGCTGGGCGCAGTGACAGACGCAAAAGGATCAATGGATCCTATTCCAGTATGATCGAGAACTGACAGATGATTAGCCATGCAATGACAGCGCATTGGACCATTTTCACTAAGAGGGCAGAATGTAGCCATTGACAACGATGATGCCTAACATACAGCTTGTTGATGGGAAATTTTGTGGAAAAACGAATTTTCCAAAACACCCAAATCTAACCGGCAAGTATACTGGGTCGCATCAAGTAATAAAACTCACGGGAGTGAGGTCGATCCCACAGGGATTGATGGATCAAGCAACTTTAGTGGGTGATTAGTTTAGTCAAGCTAACATTTAAGTGAGATTGGGTGAAATTGTAGCCAACAGAAAGTAAATGACAATGAATTTAAAGTTGCAGAATGTAAATTGGCAAGTAACTTAAAGAGCAAGGAATGTAAATTGCAAGAATCTTAAATTGCAAGAAAAGTAAATTGCATTAAATGTAAAGAGGAGTGGGAGCAGGGAAATTAAATGAAAGCAGTAGATCAAAGCTTAGAACAATTGCAAGGAAATTAAAATTGCATGAAAAGTAAATTCAGATCACAGTGGCTCAAATGTAAAGTGCAGAGGAACACACGTGCAGGAAAGTAAATTGAGAGCAATATGAGCAGAAAGTAAAAATTGCAGAGAAGGAAATTGTAGCAGAAAAGGAAATCAGCAAGAAGACTTAAATCAATTTTGAAATCTCAAAGAGCACTCAACAATTTCAATGAAACAGTAAAAAAACACAGCAAAGCAAAATTGCTTGAGAAAGCTAAACAGAGATAAAATTCAGCTTAATTGCAAAATAAAATTGAAGATCTCAGGGAATCAAAGAGACTAGAAAATAAATCTAGATCTCAAGCCCTTCCTTGATTCAACAGCAGACAGATTGAAGAAGAAATGAAGATGAAAGCAGTGAGAGAACTTTGATTCAAATTGCAATTCACTAAAGTTATGCAGCAAGGCAAACAAAGGGAAATCTCAGAGGGAGAATGAAACAGAACTCCTTCAATTCTCCACCCAAGATTCAAAAACAAAGAAAAGAAAACTAAAGAAAGAGAGCTCTCTAATGCAAATGCTCCCTAGTGGAGCCAACCTCTCTTCTAATCGAGCTCCCTTAATAAAATGAAACAGATGCCTATTTATAGGCATTTTTACAAAATGAAAATGAAATTCAAAACAAATTACAACTAAAATGAAATTTCTATTCTAACTATCTCTTGTGCCTTTGAGTGGTATCAATTGGGCCCTTGCTCTTGATGGAATTGGGTTGACAAAAGCCTCTGTTGATTGCTCTTGGAGTTGGAAAGAAACCCACTTGTGAACCGGGCCATGAACCATTAAAGCTTGAGTAAAAGTTTGAGGCAAACTTTTGCTCAAGCTTTTTATACCAGCCACCCCCTTTTGCTGCTATCCACGTTTGAGCTAAAGTTTGAGGTCAAACTTTAAGCCAAACGTGGATCACCTTGTATGCCTCTTGGGGTGCTACTTTGTCTGCTTGTCAACGTTACAAATTTCATGCCCACTATAGACTATTATATATGGTTGGAAATCTCTGAATGTCAGCTTTCTAACCCAATTGAAATCACCTCAATTGGACATCTACAACTCAAGTTATGCCCCTTTGAAGAGGACAGGGTCGCTGGCTTTGGTGTGCAGTGTTTGAGGTAAAGTTTGCCTCAAATGTGGTCGAAAATGCCAGTTCTGGAGGCTCAAACGTATTGTCCACCCCATACTATTATATATTGTTGGAAAGCCCTGAATGTCTACTTTCCAATGCCGTTTGAATCACATCATTTGGAGCTCTACAGCTTGAGTTATACTCCGTCGAAGGTGCAGAGGTCATTTGGCCTCACTGCAGATTGCCACCATGTTCATTTATGCTCATTGCGGGGCAGTTTTCTCCCTCAATTTTAGTGTCCATCATGCAGTGCCATATATGCTTGGAAAGCTCTCGATTCCTACTTTCCATTGCTTTTTGAATCACCTCATTTGGAGCTCTGTAGCTCAAGTTATTCTTGTTGGAAGTATACCCCTTCAGGCTGTTGTGGTGTGTGGCGCCAACGTTTGCCAAAAAGCTTGAGGCAAATGTTGGCGCAAACTTTTCTTCTCCAGGGTGTGCAAGTGTGGTGCCAACATTTGCTAAAAAGTTTGAGGCAAACGTTGGCGCAAGCTTTTCTCCTCCAGGGTGTTGATTTTGTGATGCCAACGTTTGCCAAAAAGTTTGAGGCAAACGTTGGCTCAAGCTTTTCTCCCAAAAGTTTGAGCTAAAGTTTGAGGCAAACTTTTGCTCAAGCTTTTTTTTCTTTGGAGTGTTTTCAATTCTTCCAAAAGTTTGAGCTAAAGTTTGAGGCAAACTTTGGCTCAAACTTTTTGTTCTCTCTTGCTCCTAGCCATTCCTTCTTCCTTCAACCTTCTTCAAACTCTTTTCACCTATCATCAATCAATCAAAACAATCAAAGCTATGCCCTAAATCATATGATTGTGTTTCTTTCATAATATATGACAATTATAGCACAAAATCTCATGAAAGTGCATTAATTCATCCATGGTTGATTGAATCAAAGGAAACATGAAAATCTACCCAATTGGCTTGCTTATGGCTTAAGAAAGTGCATAAAACCTATTGAAAACAAAGGAAAAAGAATAGAAAAACATGACATGGTGACATGTCATCACAACACCAAACTTAAACCTTGCTTGTCCCCAAGCAAGAAAAGAATCATGCAATAGAGATTGACAATCCAAGGTAAGAAGAATAGCAACTCAATGTTCATGGCAAGCTAGTTTTCTATGCATGCTACAATTACAAAAGAGATGTTAATGATTGATGCTTCTCTCTAGCTCAATTTATGAAATCTTTCTTTTATATTTCTTCCTTGAAACAAGCTTTTGATTTTCTTATTTAGCTTCTCCTTTTGGGTGCTTTGCCCCATGAGTTGATAACAAAGCTACGACTTCTAAATGCTTTGTTTTCAAGTATTACCACTTGATACATAAGCACCACAAGCATTTGATTAGAGGACTTCATTAATCTCATTTTTTTTCTTTTCTTGACTCTCTAATCATTGATGCTCAGAGCCTTGAGCTTTGAGGGAGTGCTTTTGCACTTTGAGCCTAACCTTGACTTCTAAGTGTTTTATTTTCAAGCATTTGGCTTGATACATAAACACCACAAGTACTTAACAAATAAATTGCCATTGGTACTCAGAGCTTTCAGCTTTCTCATTCTTTCCCTTTTTCTTTTCTTGCTTTAATTGTATTTGCTTCTTCAAGGTTTTCATGATTTTCAAAAGATTTCACAAAATGTACTAGATGAAAACTTCAATTAAATAAAATCCAATGCAATTGAGCAACAATTAATCATACTAGCTTTCCAATACTTGTATGCACATGCTAAACTCTTCTTTAATTCCTTGTTTGTTTATGATCATGATGCTTTACTGCTTTTGAATTCACAAAAGTCAAGTTGGTAATCATAATGGCACAGCACCATGTTGCAATTTAGAAATCAAACTATGCCTTTTCATACACACATGCATACAGAGAAGGTAAAGACAATCATGCAGTTTATAGTGCTTGAAACAAATGAGGAGAAAAGGAACTCTACAACCTTGTAGTTCATCTTCATTATTGTTGTCATTTTCCTCCCATTCTCCTCCTTCCCTTGCCAAACTTAGAATGCTTGCTCATCCTCAAGCAACAATTAGAACAATGGCTATGGGGCTAAGATGGATCATGAGTGTCTTATACAATGAAATGTTAGTAGCACATGTGTTTTAAGCAAGAAAAATGACAGATAACATCAAGGCACAAGAGTCAGAGACATTATGATTGCATAGATAAGAAGGTGTGCACAATACATTGCATAAAAGATAAGTGGCACACCAAACTTAGTGTGACACTTTCACTTGGAATCAATGCAAGTATCCAGTAAAGATTGGAAGTAAATTTTGTTGCATAGAAACACCAAACTTAGAATGCAATCCTATGTCCATTTTATTTAAAACAAAACTAAATGAAACTGTTGTATGTTAAATACAATCACCAAGCTAAGAATCTGTCATGAATAAAGCTCTCTTGGTAATGTATTAACAAACACAGTAAATAAAAGAAAGCATTTAAAACAAGGAAATGACTAAAAATAAAGAGAAAACTAAAATTGTCTAACTAAAAGAAAGATAATAGTGCAAAGAACATTATGATTATGCAAACAAGTGGTGTTGCTGAATGATTTGCATAGAAAAATAAGTGGCACACCAAACTTAGAATCTTGGTGTGTCACTTTCATTTTTTTTGATTTGATGCAATCATACAAAAAGATTGAAAACTATTTGTTGCAAGGCAACACCAAACTTAGAATGTAACCATATGCTAATTTATTGAATTTAAACAAAGCAAAGAAAAAGAAAACAAAGCAGAGAAGAAATGTTACCTATGGTTGGGTTACCTCCCAACAAGTGCTCTTTTAGTGTCATTAGCTTGACATGTTGTTCTTCACTTTCTTCCTCTTCTTCCAGTTTGTTAAGAGGAATGACCTCAAAGGAGGGAAAGATTCAGCTAGTGTCCCTTGTCTTGGTCTTTCCTCAGCAAGCTTCCTTTTGCAAATGGCTTGATTGATCTTGCTTGCTGGATTAGGGACATAATTGGTGTTCTTGCTAGTTGCCTTCACTTCTTTGGATTCAAGACTTGGTTGCTGTGTGATTATTGGAGTTTTGTATTCATCCAGAGCCTTTTGAATTGGTGGTTCCATGTACTTCTCTGCTTCACTTGAGTTCGAAATTCTTTGGTTGTCTTTCTCACTTTCTTGCTCTTCCACTTCCTCCCTTTCACTCAACATTTGACTTAATAGCTTTTTCATTGAGGAGGTTTGTTGATCTTCCCAACATTTCTTCATCTCCTCTTTATATTTTTCAATCACAGATTCAATTGTTGAGAGTTTTTGGGTCAGGGACGTTTGTGAGAGTTGTGAGTCTTTATGTTCTCTTGTCATCTCTAGTGCAGTTTCATTTTCAACCACCTCATTCTTTATTGAAAGTTCACTTGATGCAGTAGCCTCCTCATCTTACTCTTCCACTTTATCCTTCACATCCATCAATTGGTCTTCATCCTTACTGTTTGATGGTTCTAAGTTCCCCCTTGTTTGTTCTAAGGGCCCATTCATCTTCTTGAAGACGATTTCTTTCCAGGATGGGGATTTTGTGTATCTTTCCACTAGTTTTCTATGTATTTCAATGGCTTGAAGGTAATCCTCATCTGTTGGTTCAAGAGATGAAGGTTGAGAATAATTTTGGTGACATGGATGTATTGTGGTGAAGTTGTGTTGAGGGGTGTGGAATGAGTTGTGTGATTGATGGGATGACTTGTATGGATTTTGGGGGAAACTTTGTGTTGAGGCATAATCAAGTGATGAAGATCTTTCAAATGAGAAACTGGGACGTGAGGGTGGATGCTCTTCCATTCTTTGGTGATGCTTCCATCCACCATGAGGATAATGATATGAATCATTTTGTGGTGGTGGTTGGTATCCCATATGATTTTCTTGCTCATCTTGTGTCTCTGAAGCAAATCTCCATGAATTGGAGTGCTCAGAATGTGTATTCTCTTGGTGATATTCCCAGCCACCATTAGAGATTGGTGATGGTGGGTAATATCTCATAAAATTTGTTTGATCATAAGATGAGTTGAACTCCATTTGAATTTTGTAAAACACAACACCAAGGAAAATTGAAATTCATATCTCAGAGATGAATTTCTTAGTGAGGCAATAACTCAAACACCTTGGTTTCAGCTTAGAACAGAGAACAAAAATAAAGAAAATGCTTGATCTAGACTTCTCACCCACTTAATCATTGTTGATCTAAATCAATCCCTGGCAACGGCGCCAAAAACTTGATGGGAAATTTTGAGGAAAAACGAATTTTCCAAAACACCCAAATCTAACCGGCAAGTATACCGGGTCGCATCAAGTAATAAAACTCACGGGAGTGAGGTCGATCCCACAGGGATTGATGGATCAAGCAACTTTAGTGGGTGATTAGTTTAGTCAAGCTAACATTTAAGTGAGATTGGGTGAAATTGTAGCCAACAGAAAGTAAATGACAATGAATTTAAAGTTGCAGAATGTAAATTGGCAAGTAACTTAAAGAGCAAGGAATGTAAATTGCAAGAATCTTAAATTGCAAGAAAAGTAAATTGCATTAAATGTAAAGAGGAGTGGGAGCAGGGAAATTAAATGAAAGCAGTAGATCAAAGCTTAGAACAATTGCAAGGAAATTAAAATTGCATGAAAAGTAAATTCAGATCACAGTGGCTCAAATGTAAAGTGCAGAGGAACACACGTGCAGGAAAGTAAATTGAGAGCAATATGAGCAGAAAGTAAAAATTGCAGAGAAGGAAATTGTAGCAGAAAAGGAAATCAGCAAGAAGACTTAAATCAATTTTGAAATCTCAAAGAGCACTCAACAATTTCAATGAAACAGTAAAAAAACACAGCAAAGCAAAATTGCTTGAGAAAGCTAAACAGAGATAAAATTCAGCTTAATTGCAAAATAAAATTGAAGATCTCAGGGAATCAAAGAGACTAGAAAATAAATCTAGATCTCAAGCCCTTCCTTGATTCAACAGCAGACAGATTGAAGAAGAAATGAAGATGAAAGCAGTGAGAGAACTTTGATTCAAATTGCAATTCACTAAAGTTATGCAGCAAGGCAAACAAAGGGAAATCTCAGAGGGAGAATGAAACAGAACTCCTTCAATTCTCCACCCAAGATTCAAAAACAAAGAAAAGAAAACTAAAGAAAGAGAGCTCTCTAATGCAAATGCTCCCTAGTGGAGCCAACCTCTCTTCTAATCGAGCTCCCTTAATAAAATGAAACAGATGCCTATTTATAGGCATTTTTACAAAATGAAAATGAAATTCAAAACAAATTACAACTAAAATGAAATTTCTATTCTAACTATCTCTTGTGCCTTTGAGTGGTATCAATTGGGCCCTTGCTCTTGATGGAATTGGGTTGACAAAAGCCTCTGTTGATTGCTCTTGGAGTTGGAAAGAAACCCACTTGTGAACCGGGCCATGAACCATTAAAGCTTGAGTAAAAGTTTGAGGCAAACTTTTGCTCAAGCTTTTTATACCAGCCACCCCCTTTTGCTGCTATCCACGTTTGAGCTAAAGTTTGAGGTCAAACTTTAAGCCAAACGTGGATCACCTTGTATGCCTCTTGGGGTGCTACTTTGTCTGCTTGTCAACGTTACAAATTTCATGCCCACTATAGACTATTATATATGGTTGGAAAGCTCTGAATGTCAGCTTTCTAATCCAATTGGAATAATCTCAATTGGACATCTACAACTCAAGTTATGCTCCTTTGAAGAGGACAGGGTGGGGTCGCTGGCTTTGGTGTGCAGCGTTTGAGGTAAAGTTTGCCTCAAACGTGGTCGAAAACGCCAGTTCTGGAGGCTCAAACGTATTGTCCACCCCATACTATTATATATTGTTAGAAAGCCCTGAATGTCTACTTTCCAATGCCGTTGGAAGCACATCATTTGAAGCTCTACAGCTTGAGTTATACTCCGTCGAAGGTGCAGAGGTCATTTGGCCTCACTGCAGGTTGCCACCATGTTCATTTATGCTCATTGCGGGGCAGTTTTCTCCCTTAATTTTAGTGTCCACCATGCAGTGCCATATATGCTTGGAAAGCTCTCGATTCTTACTTTCCATTGCTTTTTAAATTACCTCATTTGGAGCTCTGTAGCTCAAGTTATTCTTGTTGGAAGTATACCCCTTCAGGCTGTTGTGGTGTGTGGCGCCAACGTTTGCCAAAAGGCTTGAGGCAAACGTTGGCGTAAACTTTTCTTCTCCAGGGTGTGCAAGTGTGGCGCTAACGTTTGCCAAAAAGTTTGAGGCAAACGTTAGTGCAAGCTTTTCTCCTCCAGGGTGTTGATTTTGTGATGCCAACGTTTGCCAAAAAGTTTGAGCTAAAGTTTGAGGCAAACTTTTGCTCAAGCTTTTTTTTCTCTGGAGTGTTTTCAATTCTTCCAAAAGTTTGAGCTAAAGTTTGAGGCAAACTTTGGCTCAAACTTTTTGTTCTCTCTTGCTCCTAGCCATTCCTTCTTCCTTCAACCTTCTTCAAAACTCTTTTCAACTATCATCAATCAATCAAAACAATCAAAGCTATGCCCCAAATCATAAGATTGTGTTTCTTTCATAATATATGAAAATTATAGCACAAAATCTCATGAAAGTGCATTAATTCATCCATGGTTGATTGAATCAAAGGAAACATGGAAATCTACCCAATTGGCTTGCTTATGGCTTAAGAAAATGCATAAAACCTATTGAAAACAAAGGAAAAAGCATAGAAAAACATGACATGGCGACATGTCATCACTTGTCATAGAAGGGAGTATGAATGATTGGATGAAGATAATAGGAAAGCAGAGGTTCAGGAGGAACGATCGCATCTCTATACGCTTAGCTGAAATTCTCACCAATGAATTACATAAGTATCACTATCTTTATTTTATATTTATCTTTTAATTATTAAATCTCTATAATCAATTGAATCCGCCTGACTGAGATTTACAAGGTGACCATAGCTTCCTTCAAGCCGACAATCTCCGTGGGATCGACCCTTACTCACGTAAGGCTTATTACTTGGACGACCCAGTGCACTTGCTGGTTAGTTGTGCGAAGTTGTGACAAAGAACTAAGATTATGAACGTGCGTATTGAGTTTTTAGCGCCGTTACCAAGGAATGGAACCGTCACAATTTCTGCGCACCAACCGACTACACTGATCTCAACAAAGCCTGCCCAAAAGATCCCTATCCACTCCCAAGTATCGACGCTCTTGCAGATGCCTCCTCCGGATATAAATACGTCTCGTTTATGGACGCATATTCGGGATACAATCAAATTCCAATGTATCCACCCGACCAAGAAAAAACTGCATTCTTAACCCCAAAAGCAAACTACTGCTATATCGTCATGCCTTTTGGCCTTAAAAATGCGGGAGTCTATGTGGACGACATGTTAATAAAGACACAAAGTGAAGAGACGTTATTGTTCGATCTGACCCAAGTATTCGACACTATAAGAAGGCATGGCATGCGTCTCAACCCTGCCAAATGCACCTTCGCAGTAGAAGCTGGAAAATTCTTGGGTTTTATGCTCACACAAAGAGGAATCAAGGCAAATTCGGATAAATGCCGGGCCATACTCGACATGAAGAGCCCAACTTGTGTCAAAGAGGTACAACAACTCAACGGAAGGTTGGCAGCCTTGTCCAAATTTCTAGCTGGATCGGCAATAAGATCTCTCCCCTTCTACGCCACTCTAAGGAAGGGAAAGAGGTTTGAATGGACAACAGAGTGCGAGCAGGCCTTCCAAGATTTCAAAAGATTCCTAGGACAGCCACCTATCCTAACTCGGCCACGGGAGGGGGAACCACTCATATTGTACTTCGCGGTAGGAAGTCGGGGAGTAGCCTCAGCACTAGTTCGAGAAGACGATAGTAGGCAACAACCCGTATACTTCATCAGTAAAGCATTACAAGGATCCGAGCTGAACTACCAAAAAATAGAAAAATTTGCCTATGCTCTCATACTAACATCTCGACGACTTCGTCCATACCTCCAAGCTCACACCATTAGGGTTCGGACCGACCAGCCCATAAAAGAGATTTTGTAGAAAACAGACCTAGCAGGCAGAATCTTGCAATGGGCAGTCGAGTTGTCCGAATTCGACCTTCAGTACGAAGCTCGAACATCCATCAAATCGCAATATCTGGTCGACTTCATTTCAGAATTTACAAGACACCCCGAAAATCCCCACATAATGGAATCTCTATGTGGACGGTTCCTCAAATAAAACTGGAAGCGGTGCGGGTGTGATAATTGAAAGCGACCAAGGAACCCAAATCGAACTCTCCCTCAAATTCGGGTTCTCTGCCTCAAACAACCAAGCTGAATATGAGGCACTACTAGCTGGTTTAAAGCTGGCTAGGGAGGTTGGAGCTCAAAAGCTTATCATCTTCAGCGACTCACAAGTAGTCACTTCACAAATAGCAGGGAGCTACCAAGCCAAAGATCCCACCATGAAAAAGTACTCGGACAAAACCAGGGAACAGCTCAGACAAATCGGAGAATATGAGGTCAGTCACATACCCCGAGAACAAAATGCCCGAGCTGATGCACTCTCAAAACTAGTCAGCACCAAACCAGGGGGCAACAATAGAAGCCTCATCCAAGAAATGCTGCAGAACCCGTCAATCCCGGAAAAGAAAAAGTCTTAGCCATAACAGGTCAGGATCAAGGATGGATGACTCCCATAATTAACTACCTCAAAACAAAAACACTCCCCACAGATGAAAAGGAGGCAAAGAGGTTAAAACGAGAGGCACAATACTACACCATCATAAACAACACTCTATACAAAAGAGGGATTTCAATACCATTATTAAAATGCGTACCGACTTCCAACACAAAGGAAGTTTTAGAGGAAGTACACAGCGGCATCTGTGGCAATCATCTCGGAGCACAGACACTTACCAAAAAGGTACTCCGGGCAGGATTTTATTGGCCAACTCTACAAAAGGAAGCCATAGAATTCGTAAAGACATGTCTACCATGCCAAAAATATGCCAACTTTCACATTGCCCCACCAGAGGAACTCATCAGCGTAACCTCACCTTGGCCATTCGCAAAGTGGGGACTCGACCTTCTCGGACCTTTCCCTCAGGGATCGGGACAAGTCAAATTCCTCATAGTAGGGGTAGACTATTTCACAAAGTGGATCGAGGCAGAACCCCTAGCTAACACCACTGCTCAAAGAAGTCGAAAATTTCTATATAGAAACATTGTCACAAGGTTTGGGTTTCCATACTCCATCACCACGGACAATGGCACTCAATTTACAGATACAGGCTTCAGAAAATTGGTGGCTGACCTAAACATAAAACACCAATTTACATCCGTAGAACACCCCCAGGCCAACGGACAAGCGGAAGCTGCTAACAAAGTCATATTGGCTGAGCTAAAATGGAAATTACAGGACGCAAAGAGAGCCTGGGATGAAGAGCTCCCACAAGTCCTATGGGCATATCGAACAACGCCACATTCCACCACAAAGGAATCACCCTTCCGATTAGCGTACGGAATGGAGGCAATGATCCCAGTGGAGATTGAAGAAGGGTCGCCTAGAGTGATCCACTATAATAAAGAAGCCAACTCCTAACTTCAAAGGGAAGAACTCGACCTACTTCCAGAAGTCCAAGAAAGAGCTCAGATCAGGAAAGAGGCATTAAAACGTCGAATGGCTTCGAGATACAATCAAAAGGTAGTGCTGCGAGGTTTTGTTGAGAACGACCTCATCCTAATCTGAAATGATATCGGAACAACCTGACCTAGAGAAGGAAAGCTGGCAGCGAACTGGAAAAGACCCTACCGAGTCATAGAAATACTTGGAAATGGCTACTACAGACTGTCCGAACTCGATGGGCGAGAGCTTCCTAGGTCATGGCGCGCCTGCAACCTAAGAAGGTATTATAGTTAGGGGTGATAAAGGATCTTAGGACAAGGCACACTCTTTTTTCTGAAAAGGTTTTTTAATGAGGTGCCAAACCAAGGATCTACAAGTTGCCCGACTTAGAGGGATAAAACCCCAACATGTATATGTCTGCATTTTCTCTTGAATAAAGTTTTTTAGATTTCCTACAAATTATCAAGACGCATTAATCTGAAACACTAAAAATTCATCGCCCGATTATAAAGCTACAGATCGGCAAAAAGTGAAAATTAAATTTACTGCACGATCACGACAAAGACCAGCAAAGATGAAAACCAAATTCATCAAAGGTCAACCAAACGAGGATTAAGCGCAATCGCTACAAAAACGGCAAGATAGAAAACAAAATAATAAAAGAAGTTATCGAAAGTGATCCATAGAAAGGACCTAATGAGGTCTTAAATAAATGGATTGCTAAAAAAATAACTTAAAGACTGGCCGATGTAAAAAGTCGGATCAGTCACAAAACCAAAGTTGTAAAAGTAAATCCCTGGAAAGAGGTCTGGCCAACCCTATAAAAGAGGATTGCTATAACTTAGAAGGGCCCGACATGATGAAGTCGGCCCAAAGCATAAAGGTTATAGAAGTAATCCCTGAAAGAGACCTGAACAAGGTCCAAGAAAGAAGATTACAAAAATAACTTAGAAGGGCTCGACATGATGAAGTCGGCCCAAAAACATAAAAGTTATAGAAGTAATCCTGAAAGAGACCTGAACAAGGTCCAAGAAAGAGGATTACAAAAATAACTTAGAAGGGCTCAACATGATGAAGTCGGCCCAAAAATATAAAAGTTATAGAAGTAATCCCTGAAAGAGACCTGAACAAGGTCCAAGAAAGAGGATTACAAAAATAACTTAGAAGGGCCCGACATGATGAAGTCGGCCCAAAAACATAAAAGTTATAGAAGTAATCCTTGAAAGAAACCTGAACAAGGTCCAAGAAAGATGATTACAAAAATAACTTAGAAGGGCCCGACATGATGAAGTCGGCCCAAAACATAAAAGTTATAAAAGTAATCCCTGAAAGAGACCTGAACAAGGTCCAAGAAAGAGGATTACTAACAACAATCCGGACGAAACCGACATGACGAAATTGGCCTCTCAAAAACCTTAACGTTATGTAAAGTAATTCTTAATAGAGACCTGAACAAGGTCCAAACAAAACGAATTACTAGAAATAACTTCAGGCCAAGGCTCAAAGGAATCAAGCCACAAGTATGAAATACAAAGGCAATCCAAAGAGGTCGAGCAACAAGGCCCCAACACTACCAAAAAACCTAAAAAAGGTACCAAGACAGATGAAAACAGATATGATATGAAAAACATAAAGTTATAATAATAACAAGCTCAAGAAGGCTACCAAAACCAGCCCCAAAAGCTTGGAAACCATTTGTTTTTCAAAATTAAGTTGCTAAACAAGCAAATAAGAAAGTGTCAAGGGCCAATAACCACCATTTACAAAATAAAGAGTTCAAAAGCCCACAAGCTGGGCTATTTACACAAACATTCAGAAAATTCATTTAAGATCCGAAGGCTTCTCGGCAGCATCAGCACGGGGTGAAGGAGGACGAGTCTGAATAGGCACTGCATCCACTGTCCCGTCATCCCTGTTTAAGATCTGGCAATCAGGTTCCGATTCGGGATGACCAACCTCAGATGAAGAAGCTGAAGAAGTCGGCACAATAGAAGCTTTGGCGGCAGGCACAGAAGGGGGGCGCAACATCATCCTCATCAAGGTCATCAGGGACAATCTGGCCATCCTTTACAACATTGTCCAGGCTGAAGAGAGTAAGGTTAAGCTCGGGGGCAAGAACCCAAACCTGCTCCTTCAGGTTCTCATAAGCAGCAGTAATGCTGTCTACAAGGTGACCTTAGAGCTCGAGAAAATCAGCTCGGGCAGACTCCAACTCCTCCCTAAGACGCATCACTTCCCTGTAGGTCGTGACGTAGCTATCCTTGTGCCTCAACGCCGTGTCTTCAGCCAACCTCACAGAAGCCGCCAAGGCAATAGAGCTAGCCTTTTCGCCCTCCAACTCCTTCTCCAGCTTAGTCACTTTCACTTGGAGCTCCTCCTTCAAACCCTTCATTCTGTCGAACTCCCGCTTAGCCTCCTCTATAAAGGCCTTGGTAGCATGAAGGGGAAGATCCTGGGTAGTTCGGTACATGGCAGCTCCCATATGCGCCATCTTGATGCTGCTCCGAGTAATAAAGTCCAAATGGCGAAGGAGAGAGACATCGTCAGTAGGGATAGTACCATAAGGTCCAATTTGCTGATCGACAAACTCAACCGCGTCAAAGTCAGGGGCGTCAAGGTTAAAAGGCTCAGTTGTCTTTTGTTTTTTGTTTGGAGGAGCGCCAGAAGTAGCAACAGAAGCTTGCGAAGGATCAACCAAACGAACCCGGGGAGTAGGGATTATCCTCCTCGCCCCCGGTGAGCTCGGTACGGCCGGCTTCGACTGAACCTGAGACGACCCCTCCCCAGCCACCTTGGCCGAGACGTTTTGAGCTGCAGTAGCCTTTCTTGCCCTTTTAAAGGCCTTCATGGATTCATTATTTTTAATTATCTTTGAAAACAAACATCACAGTGGGAAACCAAGTTATAAATCAAGAAAAGATCTTATAAGAGATAAACTCGACCAAATAAGCAAAAAAGAAAAGAGAAATCGACCACTACCCAGCTCAGCTTGGAGGAGAGAGGGATTTCCAAGAAATTTCTTTGTATCAAGATGGGGAGGCTGCCCCCAATTTTCTTCCAGCACAGTAAAAAAGGCTTGTTCAGCCTCTTCCAACATTTCCCACGTGTATTTAGACACCATTACATTCTTTTGCCATTCCAAAGGAAAGGCGGGCTCATCATTCTCATCCAGAAAAAGAGCCGAGCTCCTTCAACAGCTCGGACCCTGAAAAAGTAATTTTTGAATTTGCGGAAAGATTCATCAAACATGGAGAAAACCTTTTTCCCCTAGGAAGCTTGGAAAGAAACCCAACCGCTTCTTTTTAACCACCCCAGGCTTTGTCAAAACAAAGAGATAAAAGAAGAGGGATTGTGAAGCAGGGATACCCAGTTCATGACACAACAACTGAAAGATTTTTATAAAACCCTAGGAATTAGGGTGAAGTTGGGATGGAGCTACATTATAAGACCACAATAGGTTGGTCTCAAAAGGGGTAAAAGGAAGAGTAATATTCATTTGACTAAAAAAGAAGTCATATGCATAGAAAAAGGGGTGCTCTCCAGCAATTCGAGTAGAAAAACAAACCATTTCCTCAGAATTTGGAGATACAAGCTCAGAGTTCTTTTCATCACTACCATTACCACAAATCCTATGAAATTGTCTAAGTTGCTGACAAAACTTAGAGTCAACCAATGAAACACACAGAAGAACCATAGAATCCACCCAATCAGCCATGCCCTCAGGAACTTGGGAAGATGTCTCAACAGTATTTTTGCGAGAAGACATGAGGTCAACTAGTCCTACAACAAGAAAAGAAGAGTGGATTACTAAAAAACATCTCGGACGAAAGCAAAACAACTCAGCCAACATAATCCAGCGCAGTACAAGCAACAAAAGGAAACCCTAGGACCCACACCAAAAATCCAGGGGCATCCTTTGGAGGCAGTCATAGAACAAGGACTCAGGAAAACCTACAAGTCTACACCTCAATAACGACCCCTATCAACTATAACGACACTCTGAATAGAAAGCCACGAGCCACAGGTGAAACCATCAAAATAACCACCCTCCAGACCCACAGTCTCAGTTTAATCAACAAACGAAGCAACCAAATAACAAAACAGCTCAAGAAGAAGTCACCAAAGACACAACCTTTTTCAGAGAAATAAAAAATATAAGTTACAAAATTCATCAGCAAAGAAAACTATCAACACGACGAAAGACATCAAAGGAGCAATCTTTCGAGAAAGCAAGTGGGTTCATGCAGATCGCAAAAGAAGAAAAATAAACGACATAAACCCTAGAGTACAGAAGGTCCATTTCAAAAGCAAGAAATACCCCCACAGCAATAAACAAGAAGATGCACGGCAATACAAAAGGTTCAAACTTTCTTCAAAATAGCATAATGCAAGCAACGAAGAAAGTAAGAAAGAACCAACCTAGAAAAAGGGAGAAAACTCTGGAGAAAGCTGAAAGCTGAAGCAACAAGGATCAGAACCACCCTTCGAGCAAAAAAGCGTCACAGAGAAAAAAATGCAAACTTCAGGCAAACGGAAAGGAAGAGAGAAAAAAGGGGGAAGTTATGGAGAAGAAGAAACCATTTTTTCTGAGTGCCAAATTCAAAATTAAGAGGCAAGGGAAACGGGGCATTAAAAACAATTAATGAGGGCATTAAACCCTCGTGCATTCCCAAGACCAGAGCACTAATGCAAAGCGCGCGCTTTTCAGAATAAAGAAAAGGTTCTACATTCAAAAGAAGACTTTACAAAGGGGAAATCGACAGATGCTCGAGTTTGGCTTTTACCAGAAAAGGATCGAAGTCCTAAAAATTAAGACCCGACCTCAAAAAAGAAAGAATGAGCTCGAGCAGGGGCACTGTTCATACCCTGGGTCGAGCTGTACGACCCGAGATGTTTAGCGACAAAGCGACCGACCTCTTCAGGTCATACTATCCGACCTCTTCTCAAAGAAGTCGGCCAAATTATTAGGAAAGCCCAATAAAGGGCCCAAATAGAGGAACACGACCCAAATCCAAAGGCCGCCCAGGCCTACAGAGAGAAGGGCGGTTCCCTTGAAAATAAGCTGACCTCACCCAAAGATAAGATAAGATAAGATAACTAACTTATCTTATCTAAAAAGGTCACTTCTCACCATTATAAATATACTGGAGCACCCAGGTATAACTCATACTCTGATTCTACAAAAAACCTGCTTAATACCCTTGCTAACTTAAGCATCGGAGTCCCTTGCAGGTACCACCACCCTCCGGTGACCAAGGATTGGCGGCACTGTCAGCCCAACAAGTCAGACGCGGCAGCTCCGGCCACCACCTACACGCCAGATATGTCATCTCCGACCAGCACAGAAGATCTCGTCCGAGATCGACCTACAGTTTCAGGCAACCCTCGGAACAGAGTTGTTTTCGAATGTAATAGTCCTATCTTACTGCACACTCGTCGATTAGGTTCTTTGTCTGAGTTGAAAAGCATAATATTGATGAGTTTTGGTGCTAATGGGACAACAAAGGTTGGAAGAGTTGGGTATACATTGTTAGTACCAATGAAAAATAGAGTATTTCGGTTTCATATTTTTTGGTTGGAGGGCGATGAGCATGTGCACTTGATGTTTGATGTCCACGGAAGAATCATGACCCAACAAGTTATGGAGTTTTTTTGCAAAGGTAGGTGATTTAGATGGTGGTGGTTCTGGACACTCGAATTTTGTCCAGGATGACCCACCTCTTGCTCCACCACCTTTGTATTGTGCTAGTCCAGTGGATCACATAGAGGTGGATAATGAGGAGTTGGGTGAAGAATATGTCGCTAACTGGTGCACGAAACTGTGATCATCAACAATGGCGCCAAAGACATGGAGCTCTCAAACGTGAATCACACTTTGTCATAATTCCGCACAACTAACCAGCAAGTGCACTGGGTCGTCCAAGTAATACCTTACGTGAGTAAGGGTCGATCCCACGAAGATTGTTGGCTTGAAGCAAGCTATGGTCATCTTGTAAATCTCAGTCAGGCGGATTCAAATGGTTATAGAGGATTGATAATTAAAAGATGAATAAAACATAAAATAAGATAAAGATAGAGATACTTATGTAATTCATTGGTAGGAATTTCAGATAAGCGTATGAAGATGCTTTGTTCCTCTTGAACCTCTGCTTTCCTATTGCCTTCTTCCAATCATTCATACTCCCTTCCATGGCAAGCTTTATGTTGGGTATCACCGTTGTCAATGGCTACTTCCTGTCCTCTCAGTGAAAATGTTCTACGCACGCTGTCACCGCACGGCTAATCATCTGTCGGTTCTTGATCATGTTGGAATAGGATCCATTGATCCTTTTGCGTTTGTCACACGCCCAAAAATCGCGAGTTTGAAGCTCGTCACAGTCATCCCTTCCCAGATCCTACTCAGAATACCATAGACAAGGTTTAGACGTTCCGGATCTCAGGAATAGCCGCCAATAATTCTAGCCTATACCACGAAGGTTCTAATCTTATATTAGAAACCCAAGAGATACGCATTCAAGCTTGTTTGCATGTAGAACGGAAGTGGTTGTCAGTCACGCGTTCATAGGTGAGAATGGTGATGAGTGTCACATAATCATCACATTCATCATGTTCTTGGGTGCGAATGAATATCTTGGAGAAGAAATAGACTTGAGTTGAATAGAAAAACAATAGTACTTTGCATTAATTCATGAAGAACAGCAGAGTTCCACACCTTAATCTATGGTATGTAGAAACTCCACCATTGAAAATACAAAAGTAATAAAGGTGTTCATTGGCTTCGGCCCCAGAGGGGGAACCAGAAGAACCAAGATGAAAATACAATAGCAAAAGGTCCTATTTATAGAAAACTAGTAGCCTAGGGTTACAGAAATAGGTAATTAATGCAGAAATCTTCTTCTGGGCCCACTTGGTGTGTGCTTGGGTTGAGCATTGAAGCTTCCATGTGTAGAGACTTTTCTTGGAGTTAAACGCCAGCTTTTGTGCCAGTTTGTGCGTTTAACTCCAGCTTTTGTGCCAGTTCTGGCGTTAAACGCCATAATTCTTGAGATGATTTAGAACGCCTGTTTGGGCCATCAAATCTTGGGAAAAGTATGGACTATTATATATTTCTGGAAAGCCCAGGATGTATACTTTCCAACGCAATTAAGAGCGCACCAATTGGGCTTCTGTAGCTCTAGAAAATCCACTTTGAGTGCAGGGAGGTCAGAATCCAACAGCATCTGCAGTCCTTTTTTAGCCTCTGAATCAGATTGTTGCTCAGGTCCTTCAATTTCAGCCAGAAAATACCTGAAATCACAGAAAAACACACAAACTAATAGTAAAGTCCAGAAAAGTGATTTTTATATAAAAACTAATAAAAACATAATAAAAACTAACTAAAATATACTAAAAACATACTAAAAACAATGCCAAAAAGCGTATAAATTATCCGCTCATCACAACACCAAACTTAAATTGTTGCTTGTCCCCAAGCAACTGAAAATCAAATAGGATAAAAAGAAGAGAATATACAATGAATTCCAAAAATATCTATGAAGATCAGTATTAATTAGATGAGCGGGGCTTTTAGCTTTTTGCTTCTGAACAGTTTTGGCATCTCACTTTATCCTTTGAAGTTCAGAATGATTGACTTCTATAAGAACTCAGAATCCAGATAGTGTTATTGATTCTCCTAGTTAAGTATGTTGATTCTTGAACACAGCTACTTTATGAGTCTTGGCCGTGACCCAAAGCATTTTGTTTTCCAGTATTACCACCGGATACATAAATGCCACAGACACATAACTGGGTGAACCTCTTCAGATTGTGACTCAGCTTTGCTAGAGTCCCCAATTAGAGGTGTCCAGAGCTCTTAAGCAGACTCTTTTTGTTTTGGACCACGACTTTAACCGCTCAGTCTCAAGCTCTTCACTTGACACCTTCACGCCACAAGCACATGGTTAGGGACAGCTTGGTTTAGCCGCTTAGGCCAGGATTTTATTCCTGTGGGCCCTCCTATCCACTGATACTCAAAGCCTTGGATCCTTTTTATTTTATCCTTGCCTTTTGGTTTTAAGGGTTACTGGCTTTTTCTACTTGCTTTTCTTTCTTTTTCTCTTTTTTTTTTTCTTTTTTCGCATTTTTTTTGCATATATATATTTTTTTCTGCAAGCTTTTCACTGCTTTTTCTTGCTTCAAGAATCAATTTTATGATTTTTCAGATTATCAAATAACATTTTTCCTTTTTCATCATTCTTTCAAGAGCCAACAATTTTAACATTCATGAATCAACAAATTCAAAAAACATGCACTGTTCAAGCATTCATTCAAAAAGACAAAAGTATTGCCACCACATCAAAATAATTAATCTGTTATAAAATTCAAAATTCATGCACTTATTATTCTTTTTCAATTAAAACATTTTTCATTTTAAGAAAGGTGATGGATTCATTTTCATTGCTTTAAGGCATAGACACTTAGACACTAGTGATCATGTAATAAAGACACAAACATAAATAGACATAAGGCATAATTTTCGAAAAAAAAAAACAGAAAAATAAAGAACAAGGAAATAAAAGAACGGGTCCACCTTAGTGATGGCGGCTTGTTCTTCCTCTTGAAGATCTTATGGAGTGCTTGAGCTCCTCAATGTCTCTTCCTTGCCTTTGTTGCTCCTCTCTCATAACTCTTTGGTCTTCTCTAATTTCATGGAGGAGGATAGAATGCTCTTGGTGCTCCACCCTTAGTTGTCCCATATTGGAACTTAATTCTCTTAGGGAGGTGTTGATTTGCTCCCAATAGTTTTATGGAGGAAAATGCACCCCTTGAGGCATCTCAGGAATTTCATGATGAGGAGTTTCCTCATGCTCTTGTCCATGAGTGGAATCTCTTATTTGCTCCATCCTT
Source organism: Arachis ipaensis (assembly GCF_059453495.1). Classification (NCBI taxonomy): domain Eukaryota; kingdom Viridiplantae; phylum Streptophyta; class Magnoliopsida; order Fabales; family Fabaceae; genus Arachis; species Arachis ipaensis. The sequence goes on along the minus strand of NC_142438.1, from coordinate 25,669,715 downwards.
TTTTTAGTGATGGGCTTATCCTCATTAATGAGAATGTCTCCCTCTATGTCAATTCCAACTGAATTGCAGAGGTGACAAATGAGGTGAGGGAAGGCTAACCTTGCCAAAGTAGAAGACTTATCCACCACCTTGTAGAGTTCTTGGGATATAACCTCATGAACTTCTACTTCCTCTCCAATCATGATGCTATGGATCATGATGGCTCGGTCTATAGTAACTTCAGACCGGTTGCTAGTGGGAATGATTGAGCGTTGGATGAACTCCAACCATCCCCTAGCCACGGGCTTGAGGTCATGCCTTCTTAGTTGAACTGGCTTCCCTCTTGCATCTCTCTTCCATTGGGCGCCCTCTTCACAGATGTCCATGAGGACTTGGTCTAACCTTTGATCAAAGTTGACTCTTCTAGTGTATGGGTGTGCATCTCCTTGCATCATGGGCAAGTTGAATGCCAACCTTATATTCTCCGGACTAAAATCTAAGCATTTCCCTCGAACCATTGTAAGCCAATTCTTTGGGTCCGGGTTCACACTTTGATCATGGTTCTTAGTGATCCATGCATTGGCATAGAACTCTTGAACCATTAAGATTCCGACTTGTTGAATGGGGTTGATGAGAACTTCCCAACCTCTTCTTTGAATCTCATGTCGGATCTCCGGATATTCACCCTTTTTGAGTTTGAAAGGGACCTTGGGGATCACCTTCTTCTTGGCCACGACTTCATAGAAGTGGTCTTGATACACCCTTGAGAGGAATCTCTCCATCTCCCATGACTCGGATGTGGAAGCTTTTGCCTTCCCTTTCCTCTTTCTAGAGGTTTCTCCGGCCTTTGGTGCCATTAATGGTTATGGAAAAACAAAAAGAAATGCTTTTACCACACCAAACTTAGAAAGTTTGCTCGTCCTCGAGCAAAAGAAGAAAGAAGAGAGTAGAAGAAGAAGAAATAAAGGAGATGAAGGGGGCTTAGTGTTTCGGCCAAAGGGGGAGAAGTAGTGTGTATGTTGTGTGAAAATGAAGGAGTGAAGATGGGCTTATATAGGAGTGGAGAGGGGGGGGTATGGTTCGGCCATTATGGGTGGGTTTGGGAGGGAAAGTGGTTTGAATTTGAATGGTGAGGTAGGTGGTGTTTTATGAAGGATGGATGTGAGTGGTGAAGAGAGAGAGAGGTGGGGTAGGTGGGGATCCTGTGGGTCCACAGACCCTGAGGTGTCAATGATTTCTCATCCCTGCACCAAGTGGCGTGCAAAAATGCCCCTTTCTGCCAATCCTGGCGTTAAACGCCAGGCTGCTGCCCATTTCTGGCGTTTAACACCAGCTTCTTGCCCATTTCTGCATCATTTACTCATTTCTGTAAACCCTAGTAACTAGTTTAGTATAAATAGGACTTTTTACTATTGTATTTACATCTTTGGATATCTTTGGATTATCTTTAGTTTCATCTTTAGATCACGTTTGGGGGCTGGTCATTCGGCCATGCCTGAACCTTCATCACTTATGTATTTTCAACGGTAGAGTTTTTACACACCATAGATTAAGGTGTGGAGCTCTGCTGTTTCTTATGAATTAATACAAAGTACTACTGTTTTTCTATTAAATTCAAGCTTATTCCTATTCTAAGATATCCATTCGCACCCAAGAACATGATGAATGTGATGATTATGTGATGCTCATCATCATTCTCACTTATGAACGTGTGCCTGACAAACACTTCCGTTCTACATGCAAACAAGCTAGAATGAATATCTCTTAGATATCTAATACAGGGGACCGAGTCCGAGATATTAGAATCTTCGTGGTATAAGTTAGAACCCATGGATGGCCATTCTTGAGATCTGAAAAGTCTAAACCTTGTCTGTGGTATTCTGAGTAGGATCTGGGAAGGGATGGCTGTGACGAGCTTCAAACTCGCGAGTGCTGGGCGTAGTGACAGACGCAAAAGGATAATAAATCCTATTCCAGTATGATCAAGAATCGACAGATGATTAGCCATGCAGTGACAGCACATTGGACCATTTTCACAGAGAGGATGGGATGTAGCCATTGACAACGGTGATGCCCTACATAAAGCTAGCCATGGAAAGGAGTAGGAATGGTTGGATGAAGACAGCAGGAAAGCAGAGGTTCAGAGGAACGAAAGCATCGCTATACGCTTATCTGAAATTCTCACTAATGAATTACATAAGTATCTCTATCCTAGTTTATGTTTTATTTATCTTTTAATTATTAAAACTCTATATCCATTTGAATCCGCCTGACTGAGATTTACAAGGTGACCATAACTTGCTTCAAGCCGATAATCTCCGTGGGATCAACCCTTACTCACGTAAGGTTTATTACTTGGACGACCCAGTGCACTTGCTGGTCAGTTGTGCGAAGTTGTGACAAAGAATTAAGATTATGAACGTGCGTATAAAGTTTTCAGCGCCGTTACCAAGGAATGGAACCGTCACGATTTCTGCGCACCAAGTTTTTGGCGCCGTTGCCGGGATTGTTCGAGTTTGGACAACTGACGGTTCATGTTGTTGCTCAGATTAGGTAATTTTATTTTAATTTTAAGCTTTTTATTTCTTATTTTTGAAAAATACAAAAAAAATATTTTCCTCTTTTTCGTTTTTCCCAATTAATTTTCGAAAAAAAAGTTTAATAAAATAATAAAACCAAAAATATTTTGTGTTTCTTGTTTGAGTCTAGAGTCAAGTTTTAAGTTTGGTGTCCATTGCATCTTTTTAATTTTCTAAAAATTATTTTCAAAAATTTCATGCATTGCATTCTTCATGATCTTCAAGTTGTTCTTGGTCAGTCTTCTTGTTTGATCTTCATATTTTCTTGTTTTGTGTCTTTTCTTGTTTTTCACATGCATTTTCAATTTGTTAGTGTCTAAAGTTTGATAATTTCTAAGTTTGGTGTCTTGTATTTTTTTTTCTTGAAAAATTATCAAAAATAAGTCTTGATGTTCATCTTGATCTTCAAAGTGTTCTTGGTGTTCATCTTTGCATTCATAGTGTTCTTGCATGCATCACATGTTTTGATCCAAAATTTTCATGCATTGAGTCTTTTTGATGTTTTTCTCTTTCATCATTAAAAATTCAAAAAATTAAAAAAATATCTTTCCCTTATTCTATCATAAAATTTCGAAAATTTGGGTTGACTTTTTCAAAAATTTTTCAAAATTAGTTGTTTCTTATGAGTCAAATCAAATTTTCATTTTAAAAACTCTATCTTTTTCAAATCTTTTTTAAAAATCAAATCTTTCTCATTTTTCCTTTCATAATTTTCGAAAATTCCAAAATTAATTTTCAAAATCTTTTTCTTATTTCTATTTCAAATTTTCAAAATTAATGCTAACAATTAATGTGATTGATTCAAAAATTTTAAGTTTGTTACTTGCCTAGTAAGAAAGGTTCAACCTTTAAACTCTAGAACCATATCTTTTTAGTTTCTTGTTAGTCAAGTAATCAACTTTGATTTCAAAATCAAATCTTTTTAAATTTCTTTTTCAAATCTTTCTCAAAATAAATTTCAATCACACATTTTTCAAAATCAATTTCAAAATCTTTTCTAACTTCTTTTCTAATCTCTTATCTTTTTTAAATTGATTTTCAAATCTTTTTTTCAATCAATCTTACCTTTTTGTTTCAATCATATCTTTTTCAAAACTACCTAACTAATTCTCTCTCTAATTTTCGAAAATCCCTTCCCTCTTTTTCAAAAAAAAAAATTCCTTTTTAATTAATTAATTATTTTAAAAATTTAATTTAATTTGATTTCAATTTTAATTTTCAAAATTTAACTTTAAATTTTAATTTTGATTTAATTAATTTTCGAAATTCCCTCTCTCTCATCTCCTTCTAATTATTTATTTATTTATTTATTTACTAACACTTCTCTTCATCTCAAAATTCAAACCCTCTCTTCCTCTTGGTGTTCGAATTTCTCTTCTTTTATTCTTATCTTATTCTACTCACATAAAGAAATCTCTATACTGTGACATAGAGGATTCCATATTTTCTTTTCTGTTTTCTTCTTTTTCATATGAGCAGGAACAAGGATAAGAACATTCTTGTTGAGGCTGATCCTGAACCTGAAAGGACTCTAAAGAGGAAGCTAAGGGAAGCTAAAGCACAACTCTCTGGAGAAAATCTGACTGAAAATTTCGAAAAAGAAGGAAGCATGGCCGAAAATAATAACAATGCAAGGAAGATGCTTGGTGACTTTACTGCACCAAATTCCAATTTACATGGAAGAAGCATCTCAATTCCTGCCATTGGGGCAAACAACTTTGAGCTTAAACCTCAATTAGTTTCTCTGATGCAACAGAACTGCAAGTTTCATGGACTTCCATCTGAAGATCCTTTTCAGTTCTTAACTGAATTCTTGCAGATCTGTAATACTGTTAAGACCAATGGGGTTGATCCCGAGGTCTACAGGCTTATGCTTTTCCCGTTTGCTGTAAGAGACAGAGCTAGAGTATGGTTGGACTCTCAACCTAAAGATAGCCTGAACTCTTGGGATAAGCTAGTCACGGCTTTCTTAGCCAAGTTCTTTCCTTCTCAAAAGCTTAGTAAGCTTAGAGTGGATGTTCAGACCTTCAAACAGAAGGAAGGTGAATCCCTCTATGAAGCTTGGGAGAGATACAAGGAACTGACCAAAAAGTGTCCTTCTGACATGCTTTTAGAATGGACCATCCTGGATATATTCTATGATGGTCTTTCTGAATTATCTAAAATGTCATTGGACCATTCTACAGGTGGATCCATCCACCTAAAGAAAACGCCTGCAGAAGCTCAAGAACTCATAGACATGGTTGCAAATAACTAATTTATGTACACTTCTGAAAGGAATCCTGTGAGTAATGGGACGCCTATGAGGAAGAGAGTTCTTGAAATTGATACTCTGAATGCCATATTGGCTCAGAATAAACTATTGACTCAGCAAGTCAATATGATCTCTCAGAGTCTGAATGGATTGAAGGAATCATCCAACAGTACTAAAGAGGCATCTTCTGAAGAAGAAGCTTATGATCCTGAGAACCCTGCAATAGCAGAGGTGAATTACATGGGTGAACCCTATGGAAACACCTATAATCCCTCATGGAGGAATCATCTAAATTTCTCATGGAAGGATCAACAAAAGCCTCAACAAGGCTTTAATAATGGTGGAAGAAACAGGTTTAGCAATAGCAAGCCTTTTCCATCTTCCACTCAGCAACAGACAGAGAATTCTGAGCAGAATCCATCTAGCTTAGTAAATATAGTCTCTGATCTATCTCAGGCCACTTTAAGTTTCATGAATGAAACAAGGTCCTTCATTAAAAATTTAGAGGCACAAGTAGGCCAGCTGAGTAAAAGGGTCACTGAAACCCCTCCTAGTACTCTCCCAAGCAATATAGAAGAGAATCCAAAAAGAGAGTGCAAGGCCATTGATTTAACCAACATGGCCGAACTTACAAGGGAGGGAGAGGACGTGAATCCCAGTGAGGAAGACCTCCTGGGACGTCCAGTGATCAATAAGGAGTTTCCCTCTGAGGAACCAAAGGAATCTGAGACTCATCTAGAGACCATAGAGATTCCATTGAACCTCCTTATGCCATTCATGAGCTCTGATGAGTATTCTTCTTCTGAAGAGAATGAAGATGTTACTGAAGAGCAAGTTGCCAAGTACCTTGGTGCAATCATAAAGCTGAATGCCAAATTATTTGGTAATGAGACTTGGGAAGATGAACCCCCCTTGCTCACCAATGAACTGAGTGATCTAGATCAACTGAAATTGCCTCAGAAGAAACAGGATCCTGGAAAGTTCTTAATACCTTGTACCATAGGCACCATGACCTTTGAGAAGGCTCTATGTAACCTCAGATCAGGGATAAACCTCATGCCACTCTCTGTAATGGAGAAATTGGGAATCTTTGAGGTGCAAGCTGCCAGAATCTCATTAGAGATGGCAGACAACTCCAAAAAACAGGCTTATGGACAAGTAGAGGATGTGCTAGTAAAGGTTGAAGGTCTTTACATCCCTGCTGATTTCATAATCCTGGACACTGGGAAGGATAAAGATGAATCCATCATCCTTGGAAGACCCTTCCTAGCCACGCAAGAGCTGTGATTGATGTGGACAGAGAAGAATTGATCCTTCAGCTGAATGAGGACAACCTTGTGTTTAAAACTCAAGGATCTCCTTCTGTAACCGTGGAGAGGAAGCATGAAAAGCTTCTCTCACTGCAGAGTCAACCAAAGCCCCCACAGTCAAACTCTAAGTTTGGTGTTGAACCCCCACATTCAAACTCTAAGTTTGGTGTTGGGAGGTTCCAACCTTGCTCTGATTATCTGTGAGGCTCCATGAGAGCTCACTGTCAAGCTATTGACATTAAAGAAGCGCTTGTTGGGAGGCAACCCAATGTTATCTAAATTATATTTATTTATTTTCTATTGTTATTTTATGTTTTCTTTAGGTTGATGATCATGTGGAGTCACAAAAACTACTGAAAAATAAAAAACAAAATGAAAAACAGCATTAAGAATAGCACAACCTGGAGGAGAGCAGTCTGGCATTTAACGCCAGAAACAGGCACCAAGCTGGTGTTTAACGCCAGAAACAAGCATCTACCTGGCGTTAAACGGCAGAAACAAGCTATATTTGGGCGTTTAACGCCAGAAACAGGCAGCAGTCTGGTGTTAAACGCCAGGATTGCACAGCAAGGGCGTTTTACACGCCTAATTGGAGCAGAGATGTTAAGTCCTTGACCCCACTTGATTTGTGGACCCCACAGGATCCACTCAGGATCTGTAGACCCCACAGGATCCCCACATATTCTTCTCTCTTCTTCACACCTTTTCATAATCCTCTTCCCCAAATACCCTTCACCAATCACCTCCATACCTCTTCCAAAACCATCATACAACCCATCTACACCCACCCACTCATATTCTAAACATCACTCCTTCCTTCTCACACATCACACCCCCTTGGCCGAATTCACATATCTCCCTCCATCTCCTCCATTTTCTTCTTCTTCTACTCACTTCTTTCTTCTTTTGCTCGGGGACGAGCAAACATTTTAAGTTTGGTGTGGTAAAAGTATAGCTTTTTATTTTTCCATAACCATTAATGGCATCTAAGGCCAGAGAAACCTCTAGAAAGAGGAAAGGGAAGGCAATTGCTTCCACCTCTGAGTCATGGGAGATGGAGAGATTCATCTCAATAGTCCATCAAGACCACTTCTATGAAGTTGTGGCCAAGAAGAAAGTGATCCCTGAGGTTCTTTTCAAGCTCAAAAGGAATGAGTATCCGGAGATCCGACTTGAGATTCAAAGAAGAGGTTGGGAAGTTCTCACCAACCCCATTCAACAAGTCGGGATCCTAATGGTTCAAGAGTTCTATGCAAACGCATGGATCACAAGGAACCATGATCAAAATGTGAACCCGAATCCAAAGCATTGGCTTACCATGGTTTGGGGGAAATATTTAGATTTCAGTCCGGAAAATGTAAGGCTGGCGTTCAACTTGCCAATGACAGAAGAGAACGCACACCCCTACACAAGAAGGGTCAACTTTGATCAAAGGTTGGACCAAGTCCTCATAGACATATGTGAGGAAGGAGCTCAATGGAAAATTGACTCAAGAGGCAAGCCGGTTCAATTAAGAAGGCACGACCTCAAACCAATGGCTAGGGGATGGCTAGAGTTCATTCAATGCTCAATCATTCCTACTAGTAACCGGTCTGAAGTTACTATAGACCGGGCCATCATGATCCATAGTATCATGATTGGAGAGGAGGTGGAAGTTCATGAGATTATACCTTAAGAACTTTACAAGGTGGCTGACAAGTCCTTCACTTGGGCAAGGTTAGCCTTTCCTCACCTCATATGCCACCTCTGCAATTCAGCTGGAATTGACATAGAGGGAGATATCCTCATTGAAGAGGACAGGCCCATCACTAAGAAAAGGATGGAGCAAACAAGAGATCATGGACCTCAACATGATAATGAGGAGATTCCTCACCATGAAATCCTTGAGATGCCTCAAGGGATGCACTTCCCTCCACAAAACTATTGGGAACAAATCAACACTGCCCTAGGAGAATTAAGCTCCAACATGGGACAACTAAGGGTGGAGCATCAAAAGCACTCCATCATCCTCCATGAAATTAGAGAAGATCAAAGAGCTATGAGGGAGGAGCAAGAAAGACAAGGAAGAGACATAGAGGAGCTCAAGAGCACCATTGGTTCTTCAAGAAGAGGAAGATGCCACCCTCACTAAGGTGGACTCATTTCTTAATCTCCTTGTTTATTTATTTTCCTGTTTTTCGATTTTTGAGCTTTATGTTTATTTATATTTGTGTCTTATTACATGATCATTAGTGTCTAAGTGTCTATGCCTTAAAGTTATGAATATGAATCCATCACCTCTCTTAAATGAAAAATGTTCTAAAAATAAAAGAACAAGAAGTACATGGTTTCGAATTCATCCTTGAAACTAGTTTAATTATTTTGTGTGGTGGCAATACTTTTTGTTTTCTGAATGAATGCTTGAACAGTGCATATGTCTTTTGAAGTTGTTGTTCATGAATGTTAAATATATTGGCTCTTGAAGAATAAGGAAAAAGGAGAAATGTTATTTGATAATCTGAAAAATCATAAAAATGATTCTTGAAGCAAGAAAAAGTAGTGAATACAAAAGCTTGCAGAAAAAAAAAAGAAAATAAAGGCGAAAAAAAATAGAAAAAGAAAAAGCAAGCAGAAAAAGCCAAAAGCTCTTTAAACCAAAAGGCAAGAGCAAAAAGCCAATAGCCCTTAAAACCAAAAGGCAAGGGTAATAAAAAGGATCCAAGGCTTTGAGCATCAGTGGATAGGAGGATCTAAAGGAATAAAATCCTGGCCTAAGCGGGTAAACCAAGCTGTCCCTAACCATGTGCTTGTGGCGTGAAGGTGTCAAGTGGAAACTTGAGACTGAGCGGTTAAAGTCATGGTCCAAAGCAAAAACAGAGTGTGCTTAAGAACCCTGGACACCTCTAATTGGGGACTTTAGCAAAGCTGAGTCACAATCTGAAAAGGTTCACCCAGTTATGTGTCTATGGCATTTATATATCCAGTGGTAATACTGGAAAACAAAGTGCTTAGGGCCATGGCCAAGACTCATAAAGTAGCTGTGTTCAAGAATCAACATACTGAATTAGGAGAATTAATAACACTATCTGAATTCTAAGTTCCTATAGATGCCAATCATTCTGAACCTCAATGGATAAAGTGAGATGCCAAAACTATTCAAGAGGCAAAAAGCTACAAGTCCCGCTCATCTGATTGGAGCTAAGTTTCATTGATATTTTGGAATTTATAGTATATTCTCTTATTTTTATCCTATTTGATTTTTAGTTGCTTGGGGACAAGCAACAATTTAAGTTTGGTGTTGTGATGAGCGGATAATTTATACGCTTTTTGGCATTGTTTTTACATAGTTTTTAGTATGATTTAGTTAGTTTTTAGTATATTTTTATTAGTTTTTAATTAAAATTCAAATTTCTGGACTTTACTATGAGTTTGTGTGTTTTTCTGTGATTTCAGGTATTTTCTGGCTGAAATTGAGGGACTTGAGCAAAAATCAGATTCAGAGGTTGAAGGACTGTAGATGTTGTTGGATTCTGACCTCCCTGCACTCAAAGTAGATTTTCTGGAGCTACAGAACTCCAAATGGCGCGCTCTCAATTGCGTTGGAAAGTAGACATCCAGGGCTTTCCAGCAATATATAATAGTTCATACTTTGCCCGAGTTTAGATGACGCAAACTGGCGTTCAACATCAGTTCCATGATGCATTCTGGAGTTAAATGCCAGAAACTGGTTGCAAAGTGGAGTTAAACACCAGAAACAGGTTACAAACTGGCGTTCAACTCCAAGAGAAGCCTCTACACGTGTAAAGCTCAATGCTCAGCCCAAGCACATACCAAGTGGGCTCCAGAAGTGGATTTCTGCATCATTTACTCATTTCTGTAAACCCTAGTAACTAGTTTAGTATAAATAGGACTTTTTACTATTGTATTTACATCTTTGGATATCTTTGGATTATCTTTAGTTTCATCTTTAGATCACGTTTGGGGGCTGGCCATTCGGCCATGCCTGAATCTTCATCACTTATGTATTTTCAACGGTAGAGTTTCTACACACCATAGATTAAGGTATGGAGCTCTGCTGTTCCTCATGAATTAATACAAAGTACTACTGTTTTTCTATTCAATTCAAGCTTATTCCTATTCTAAGATATCCATTTGCACCCAAGAACATGATGAATGTGATGATTATGTGACGCTCATCATCATTTTCACTTATGAACGCGTGCCTGACAAACACTTCCGTTCTACATGCAAACAAGCTAGAATGAATATCTCTTAGATATCTAATACAGGGGACCGAGTCTGAGATATTAGAATCTTCGTGGTATAAGTTAGAACCCATGGATGGCCATTCTTGAGATCCGGAAAGTCTAAACCTTGTCTATGGTATTCCGAGTAGGATCTGGGAACGGATGGCTGTGACGAGCTTCAAACTCGCGAGTGCTGGGCGTAGTGACAGACGCAAAAGGATAATAAATCCTATTCCAGTATGGTCGAGAACCGACAGATGATTAGCCATGCAGTGATAGCGCATTGGACCATTTTCACAGAGAGGATGGGATGTAGCCATTGACAACGGTGATGCCCTACATAAAGCTAGCCATGGAAAGGAGTAGGAATGGTTGGATAAAGACAGCAGGAAAGCAGAGGTTCAGAGGAACGAAAGCATCTCTATACGCTTATCTAAAATTCTCACTAATGAATTACATAAGTATCTCTATCCTAGTTTATGTTTTATTTATCTTTTAATTATTAAAATTCTATATCCATTTGAATCCGCCTGACTGAGATTTACAAGGTGACCATAGCTTGCTTCAAGCCGACAATCTTCGTGGGATCGACCCTTACTCATGTAAGGTTTATTACTTGGACGACCCAGTACACTTGCTGGTCAGTTGTGCAAAGTTGTGACAAAGAATTAAGATTATGAACGTGCGTATAAAGTTTTCAGCGCCGTTACCAAGGAATGGAACTGTCACGATTTCTGCGCACCATGGGCTCTCATGGAGCCTCACAGATGTTCAGAGCAATGTTGGAACCTCCCAACATCAAACTTAGAGTTTGAATGTGGGGGTTCAACACCAAACTTAAGGTTTGGTTGTGGCCTCCCAACACCAAACTTAGAGTTTGACTGTGGGGGATCTGTTTGACTCTGTATTGAGAGAAGCTCTTCATGCTTCCTCTCCATGGTTACAGAGGGATATCCTTGAGCTTTAAACACAAGGGAGTCTTCATTCACTTGAATGATCAATTCTCCTCTGTCAACATCAATCACAGCTTTTGCTGTGGCTAGGAAGGGTCTGCCAAGGATGATGAATTCATTCATACACTTCCCAATCTCTAGGATTATGAAATCCGCAGGGATGTAGTAGCCTTCAACCTTTACCAAGACATCCTCTACAAGTCCATAAGCCTATTTCTTTGAATTGTCTACCATCTCCAGTGAGATTCTTGCAGCTTGTACCTCAATGATCCCTAGCTTCTCCATTACAGAGAGAGGCATGAGGTTTATGCTTGATCCTAGGTCACACAGAGCCTTCTCAAAGGTCATGGTGCCTATGGCACAAGGTATTGAGAACTTTCCAGGATCTTGTCTCTTCAGAGGTAATCTCTGCCTAGTCAAGTCATCCAGTTCTTTGATGAGCAAGGGGGATTCATCCTCCCAAGTCTCATTACCAAATAACTTGGCATTTAGCTTCATGATTGCTCCAAGATACTTAGCAACTTGCTCTTTAGTAACATCTTCATCCTCTTCAGAGGAAGAATACTCATCAGAGCTCATGAATGGCAGGAGTAAATTCAATGGAATCTCTATGGTCTCAGTGTGAGCCTTAGATTCCCATGGTTCCTCATTAGGGAACTCCATAGAGGCCAGTGGACGTCCATTGAGGTCTTCCTCAGTGGCGATCACGGCCTCTTCCTCCTCTCCAGGTTCGGCCGTGTGGGCTATGGTGATGGCCTTGCACTCTCCTTTTGGATTCTCTTCTGTATTACTTGGAAGAGTACTAGGAGGGAGTTCAGTAATTTTCTTACTCAGCTGACCCACTTGTGCCTCTAAAGTTCTAATGGAGGACCTTGTTTTAGTCATGAAACTTTGAGTGGTTTTAATTAGATCAGAGACTATAGTTGCTAAGTCAGAGTAGCTCTGCTTAGAATCCTCTGCCTGTTGCTGAGAAGATGATGGAAAAGGCTTGCTATTGCTAAACCTGTTTCTTCCACTATCATTGTTGTTGAAACCTTGTTGAGGTCTCTGTCGATCCTTCCATGAGAGATTTGGATGATTTCTCCATGAAGGATTATAGGTGTTTCCATAGGATTCTCCCATGTAATTCACCTCTTCCATTACAGAGTTCTCAGGGTCATAAGCTTCTTCTTCAGAGGAAGCTTCTTTAGTACTACCTGTTGCTACTTGTATTCCAGACAGACTCTGAGAAATCATATTGACTTGTTGAGTCAATATTTTGTTCTGAGCTAGTATGACATTCAGAGTATCAATTTTAAGAACTCCTTTCTTCTGATTTGTCCCATTATTCACAGGATTCTTTTCAAAAGTGTACATGAATTGGTTGTTTGCAACCATCTCAATGAGTTCCTGAGCTTCTGCAGGCGTCTTCTTCAGATGAAGAGATCCTCCAGCAGAGCTGTCCAATGACATCTTGGACAGTTCAGACAGACCATCATAGAATATACCTATGATGCTCCATTCTGAAAGCATGTCAGAAGGAAACCTTCTGATCAATTGCTTGTATCTTTCTCAAGCTTCATAGAGGGATTCACCTTCCTTCTGCCTGAAGGTTTGGACTTTCACTCTAAGCTTACTCAATTTTTGAGGTGGAAATAACTTTGCCAAGAAGGCATTAACTAGCTTTTCCCAAGAGTTCAGGCTTTCTTTAGGTTGTGAGTCCAACCATGTCCTAGCTCTGTCTCTTACAGCAAAAGGGAAGAGCATAAGTTTGTAGGCCTCAGGATCAACCTCATTGGTCTTGACAGTGTCATAGATTTGTAGGCCTCAGGATCTTCCAATGGAAGTCTATGAAACTTGCAATTCTGTTGCATTAGAGAAACTAATTGAGGCTTAAGCTCAAAGTTATTTGCTCCAATGGCAGGGATTGATGAGGATCTTAGTTGGCATTGTTGTTTTCGGCTGCCATGGCTTTTTCCTCCTTGAAGAGCTCTGTTAGGCCCTCTAGAGAGAGTTGTGCTTTAGCTTCTCTTAGCTTTCTCTTCAAGGTCCTTTCAGGTTCAGGATCAGCTTTAACAAGGATGCCTTTGTCTTTCCTCTTGCTCATATGAAAGAGAAGAGAACAAGAAAGTATGGAATCCTCTATGTTACAGTATAGAGATTCCTTGAGGTGTTAGAGGAAAAGAAGAATAGAAGGAGAAGGTAGAAAGAGAAGAATTAGAACTTATCAAGAGGGATAGAGTTTGAATTGTTGATAGTGGAGGAGTGTTAGTCCTTAAATAGAAGGATGTGAGAAGAGGGGAAGAATTTTCGAAATTAAAGTAAAAGATTTTGAAATAATTAAAAGAAATTTTTAAAATTTGGTAAAGGTTTTTCGAAAATTAAGATTGGGAAAGAAATTAAGTGATTTTTGAAAAAGATTTTGAAATTAGAAATAAAAAAGATATGATTGAAACTTAATTTTGAAAAAGATGTGATTGAAAAGATATGATTGAGAAGATATGATTGAAAATCAAATTAAAAAGAGAAAGTTTTAAAATTAAAGTTGATTACTTGACTAACAAGAAATTAGAAGATATGATTCTAGAATTAAAACTTTTGATTCTTTCTTAATAGGCAAGTAACAACTAGAAAATCTTGAATTAAATTATTAATTGTAGCAATGATTTTCGAAAATAGTAATAAATAAAAAAATTGAAAAGAAATTGATTTTGAAAAGATATGATTGAAAAGATATGATTTGAAAAAGATTTGATTTTGAAAAATTATGAAGATTTGAAAAAAATTTTGGATTAAAAACAAAATCTTCCCTCTAGTGTCATCCTGGCGTTAAACGCCCAGAATGACATCCATTCTGGCGTTTAACGCCCAAAATGCTACCTTTTTGGGCGTTAAACGCCCAGCCAGGTACCCTGGCTGGCGTTTAAACGCCAGTTTTCCTTCTTCACTCGGCGTTTTGAACGCCCAGCTTTTTCTATTTAATTCCTCTGCTGAATGTTCTGAATCTTCAATTCTCTATATTATTGACTTGAAAAGACACAATTTTGAAAATATTTTTGAATTTTAAATGATGAGAAACAATAAAAATGCAACTAAGATCAAATAAACAATGCATGCAAGACACCAAACTTAAAAATTAGACACTAGACTCAAACAAGAGACATAAAAATATTTTCGATTTTATGATTTTATAAATTTTTTTTTGTGATTTTTTGAAAATTATATTGAAAAGAGAATAAAGAGATTCAAAACTTTTAATAAGAATTCCAGGAATCATGCAATGTTAGTCTAAAGCTTCAGTCTAAAAAGATTAGACATGGCTAGCCAAGTTTCAGCAAGACATTACATTCAGCAGCTAAATTGATGAGAATCAATCAGCTTCTGTGGTGATAAGAACATCACCTTGAAACTCTAGAATTCATTCTTAAAAATTCTGAAAAATAAAAAGAAAAGTACCTAATCTAAGCAACAAGATGAACCGTCAGTTGTCCAAACTCGAACAGTCCCCGACAATGGCGCCAAAAACTTGGTGCACGAAACTGTGATCATCAACAATGACGCCAAAGACTTGGAGCTCTCAAACGTAAATCACACTTTGTCACAATTCCGCACAACTAACAAGCAAGTGCACTGGGTCGTCCAAATAATACCTTACGTGAGTAAGGGTCAATCCCACGGAGATTGTCGGCTTGAAGCAAGCTATGGTCATCTTGTAAATATCAGTCAGGTGGATTCAAATGGTTATGGAGGATTGATAATTAAAAGATGAATAAAACATAAAATAAGATAAAGATAGAGATACTTATGTAATTCATTGGTAGGAATTTCAGATAAGTGTATGAAGATGCTTTGTTCCTCTTGAACCTCTGCTTTCCTATTGCCTTCTTCCAATCATTCATACTCCCTTCCATGGCAAGCTTTATGTTGGGTATCACCGTTGTCAATGGCTACTTCCTGTCCTCTCAGTGAAAATGTTCTACGCACGCTGTCACCGCACGGCTAATCATCTGTCGGTTCTCGATCATGTTGGAATAGGATCCATTGATCCTTTTGCGTTTATCACACGCCCAAAAATCGCGAGTTTGAAGCTCGTCACAGTCATCCCTTCCCATATCCTACTCAGAATACCACAGACAAGGTTTAGACGTTCCGGATCTCAGGAATGGCCGCCAATAATTCTAGCCTATACCACGAAGGTTCTAATCTTAGATTAGAAACCCAAGAGATACAAATTCAAGCTTGTTTGCATGTAGAACGGAAGTGGTTGTCAGTCACGCGTTCATAGGTGAGAATGGTGATGAGTGTCACATAATCATCACATTCATCATGTTCTTGGGTGCGAATGAATATCTTGGAGAAGAAATAGACTTGAGTTGAATAGAAAAACAATAGTACTTTGCATTAATTCATGAAGAACAGCAGAGCTCCACACCTTAATCTATGGTGTGTAGAAACTCCACCGTTGAAAATAAAAAAGTAATAAAGGTGTTCATTGGCTTCGGCCCCAGAGGGGGAACCAGAAGAACCAAGATGAAAATACAATAGCAAAAGGTCCTATTTATAGAAAACTAGTAGCCTAGGGTTACAGAAATAGGTAATTAATGCAAAAATCTTCTTCCGGGCCCACTTGGTGTGTGCTTGGGCTGAGCATTGTAGCTTCCATGTGTAGATACTTTTCTTGGAGTTAAATGCCAGCTTTTGTGCCAGTTTGGGCGTTTAACTCCAGCTTTTGTGCCAGTTCTGGCGTTAAACGCCAGAATTCTTAAGCTGACTTGGAACGCCTATTTGGGCCATCAAATCTTGGGCAAAGTATGGATTATTATATATTTCTGAAAAGCCAAGGATGTCTACTTTCCAACGCAATTGAGAGCGCGCTAATTGGGCTTCTGTAGCTCCAGAAAATCCACTTCGAATGCAGGGAGGTCAGAATCCAACAGCATCTGCAGTCCTTTTTCAGCCTCTGAATCAAATTGTTGCTTAGGTCCCTCAATTTCAGCCAGAAAATATCTGAAATCATAGAAAAACACACAAACTCATAGTAAAATCCAGAAAAGTGATTTTTAAATAAAAACTAATAAAAACATAATAAAAACTAACTAAAATATACTAAAAACATACTAAAAACAATGCCAAAAAGCATATAAATTATCCGCTCATCACTAACAGAAACGAAAGTGATTCTTCTGGGGATGATGAGGTGTTTGTACCAGAGACCGTAGTCGGTGGAATAGTTTGATATCTTCTACTTGCCTTGAAGCCAGTTCTGAAGTTGTCTGTTGTAGCTAGTCATTATCACACGTTGAATCTTAACGTGATGCATGAGGATACTTCATTTTTCAATATGGGGGGAGATGATTGCAACACAGATGGCAGTATGGAGTTTCACATTGGACATAAATTCAAGAGAAGGGAGGCTGTCATGCTAGGTGTGAAAAATTACAACATTCGGATGAGTGCTGAGTACAAGGTTGTCGAGTCTGATCGAGCAAAGTACCACATGCATTGTAGGAAAGCCGCAACAGGATGTCATTGGAATCTCCATGTTGCACTCCAACAGAATCATGGATATTGGTAAGCCACTTTATGATGTATAAAGTTGTACCACGCCGAAAACCGATGGTATATCTAAGAGATCAGTAACGACATGCACCCGCAATGTTCGTGGTGTCTTGATATGCCGTAACGCACGACGAATGGTACGTCCAAGTAAGCACTGCAAAACTCTAAGATAAGCTGCGACACCTATCAAAGTTTATCAGCAACAGAAGCCACCTAATATGAGCCAAATTGTTCGACTTATCCGTCATCAGGTAACCCCCAATCATCAGCAATATATAGCACCTCGTGTACTATCGAAGAGTGGTAGATCTGCACTAGCTGGCATATGTTGCATCCTGTCCCTAAGCCACGTGAACTTGATCGAAAAGGACTCCTTCCTTTGCTTCTGAAGCGATTCAAGTGTCCATCTGAGGCTGTTGATACTCAGAAGTCATTCAGTGTGTCTGGAAAAGGCCGGGCAGGAATGCCTCGTGATGTAGGGAATAATAGTCATGGTAGAAATTGCAATGTAGGGAATATTGTCAAGATTATAAAGCCAATAGGCTATTTAGCTTCATTGTCTGGCAACACACAGGATATCTTGGTGACCTTTATTGCTGTGAGGTTAGTCACTCAACTAACTGTCCCATATTTTGTTCCTACACCTTGATATAGAAGATGATAATTATAGTAGTTTTCATGAGTATGTTCATGAAGTCATAATTAAGGACCTTAAATCCAACAAGCAAGTAGAATTAATAGAATTGTGATAGAACCAAGAGCTAGCTGAACGTTAGGACTTTATTGCTGAAAAGGGATTGCAAATCGCACTCCCTATATGGTTCTTAGATAGTTGGAACTACCAACTGAGAGAGAGAGTTTCTTTCCAGCTCTAACATAATTGACAAAACAGAAAAGCATAAAACCAAAACTAACTACAATACACCTATTAATACGTAGTCAAAAGTAAAGCTAACTAACCAACAACCGGTTAAACAGCTAGATTTGCTAACTATCAGGTAATAGAGTAGAGCTACTTATCTCTTCTCTTGTAAAATACCCCAAACCTGTTACTAGAGGCCACTCTATCAATTAACGTACTGAACTTTAGTCGTATACTCATGTACAAAATTTGTTGTTTACATTTGATGCATATTGCAGCTCACCATTATGAGCATTGAATGATGAACTCATAAGTAAAAATATGAATTATCAAAGTTCTGAAGTTTAGCTTGTTCCAATCACTTGTGACCATGGTTATTTGAAAAAGCAAAAAAAAAAAAAAAGGTGCTAAATTACACTCACCCCTCTAGTCCAACTTATACTAATCCTCTCTAAGCTATCTATTATTGACATAAAATACCAAGAATACCTCCACCTTTTTTGTCCCTACCAGATCAAAGTATTACACATTCAGACCATCCAACACTCTTTTCTTTGCTCCATTGTCACCAGTAGTCCACCACCATCACTGCTTGTTGTCAACCTATTTATAATTAATTAGTGATTACATATTAATTAACTCTATGACCGCCTAGTTACGTGTGTTGTATGATTGTAATGTGAAGTACTTTTGTTTTGAACCCTCATGCTGAGATTGAGATTTCATGAGCTTCTATCTACCAAAAGTAGCTGTTTATGGTCCCAAAATATCAATTCCTTCAAGGAAAATAGCCTCCCACTAGCTTAATCTTCATTTTGCAACTAGTTCCCTAACATCCTCTTCAACCACACTAGTTATGAATTTCGTGTTATGGTGGGGGAGGAATGGAAAGAAGAATGTTTGATGATGAATGGAGGGCTTTTTGTGTTTTCCTTTAATATAGTGAAAATGTCACTTGATCAAATTAAACCATACATTTATTGTTTGTTGTAGAAAGAAATATTGATCAAACTTTTGTTGGTAATATTTGCAATGTAATTTATTTCTATTTCATATTGTAGATTTGTAATGGACAAATGTAGAATGAACTCGTATAAATGTAGCTTGCTATTTATTTTGTATAATTGCAACTTGACATTTATATTTATTATGATTGAAACTTACTTTCATTTGGCTCATATTACGTGATTATATGAGGTCTAATTTCCACAAGTAATTTTGTTGTTAAATTTGGTATCATGTCCACTCCTTTTATGAATACTGGAGTGAAGTCAGTTATTTTAAATAATCATAAAGCTTGCTTCTTTGCATAATGGTCCCTTTATTAACTTCATAGGTGCGACGGAGCAGAAGTGTTGGTGGATAACAAATATCTAAAGGAACACAATCCACTCCTGGTAATCTGCTTCCCCAACCGTATTAATGTTTGATTATGTCCTTTGAAGCTTCTCAAAATGTTTATGGTCTGTGGTTCTAACACTTTTTGCTAATGATGTTTCAGCTGATCAATTACTATGAGCAGCATCTTCGGTACATTCCATGATTGAACATGTTTAAGGGACTTGTGCAGTTAGATATTCCAGTCTTTGCTATTCAGTGGTATAGAAAGAATGTATTTATAGAGGCAGTAGCTAGTTAAGGGCCGGTTACTGTATAACAACAGTTAGACTAATTGCTAACGTGCTTGTATGACAAGTGTGTTAACATGAACATGACTAGAAAATCATAGTTTTCTCTTTAGAAACCTATTCCTACATCCTGTTATAACTTATAACCGCTTTGCACATATTGAGTTTTTTGCAACTTAAATTTAATTTTGTTGTGGATGGACTGAAGTTTGTGAAAGTTGATCACCCTTTTTTCCTGTTCTTAATGTGAAACTTCTAACTTTCGTGATAATCGGGCTCATTCTTAGAAATTGTTATGAAAATTAATTAGGTCTATCTACCCAATACTGATCATACAAATGAGAGAAGTATAGAAGTTTTTTTTTTTGGGTCAAGGCTGGTAGCAGAAACCCAACTCTATCCACTACACAGTACCTGTTCCGAGGGTTACCTGAAACTGTAGGTCGATCTCGGTCGAGATCTTCTGTGACGGTCGGAGATGACATGTCTGGCTTGGGTGGTGGCCGGTGCGATCGCGTCCGACTTGTTGAACTGGCAATGCTACTGATCCTTTGTCACCGGAGGGTGGTGGTACCTGCAAGGGACTCCGATGCTTAAGTTAGCAAGGGTATTAAGTAGTTTTTTAGTAGAATCAGAGTATGAGTTATACCTGGGTGCTCCAGTGTATTTATAATAGTGTGGAGTGACCTTTCTGGAGATAAGATAGTTATCTTATCTTATCTTATCTTTGAGTAAAGTCATCTTATCTTTAAGGGAAATCACCTTTATTTTTCTGGGCTTTGGCTGCCTTTAGATTGGGCTGTGTTCCTTCGTTTGGGCCTGCTTGGGCCTCTTATGGCGATTTGGCTGAGCTCTTTGAGAAGAGGTCGGATAGTCCTGACCTGGAGAGGTCGGTCGACTTGTCGTTAAACATCCCGGGTCGGACAGCTTGACCCAGGGTATGAACAGTGCCCCTGCTTGAGCGTGGTCTTCCTTTTAAGGTCGAGTTTTTTCGATCTCTTTTGGAGAAGCCGGACTCGAGCATTCTTTTGTTGGGTCTGTTTGTGGAACTTCATTTAAGTAGCTTTAACTGTGGAACGTTTCTCCTTGTAGCGTGCGTTTTGCACTTTCTTGGGAACGTGCGAGGGTTTTAAAAACCCATTAACTCCCCCCTTCACCGTTTCCTTTTCTTATTTTGAATTTTTTCACAAAAGCCTTTCGCTTCCATTTCCTTTCTCTTTGCTTACTGCAATTTCTCTTTTGCTCACCGTAACTCCACCCTTCTTCCATTTTTCTGTCTTTGCCTGAGCCTTTTTCACGCTTCTCTTCGTGGCGTCATTGGTGGTTACTGGAGCTTCCTCTGTTCGAAAGGCAATTTTTGGATTTTCACCCCTTCATCTTCAATTTTCTCGTCGCTTCTTCTTTCAGGTTGGTTCTTCTTTCTATTTTACTTCTTTCGTTGTTCTTGCATTGTTCTTATCCTTGGCAAAGTTTCAGTTTTGCTTGAATTTATGTTGGAAGGCTTGAACCTTTTCGTATTACCATGCTTGGTTGTCACTGTGATGTGTGTTTTCTGGTTTTCTTTCGACCTTATGTGTACTCTTGGGTGGATTCCTTGACAGTTTTGACACTCTTAGGGCTTTTGCATGTTGTCGCTATTTTTCTTGATCGTACTTCTGATAAACTACTGTTTGCCTTTTAAGAAAGATTGCTCCTTTGATGACTTTCGCCTATGTTGGTGATTTTCTTTTTGATAAACTTGTAGAAGATGACGATTTTTTGGTGTTTTGCTTTTTATTCGTGTTGATGCTTGTTTGGAAGGGGATTTATTTTGCTGAGAGTTTTGTTGGGGTGTAGCTTTGTAGACTCTATCTCTGCCTCCAAAGGATGCCCTTGGACCTTGGTGTGTGTCTTGGAGTTTTCCTTTTACTTCTTTTATTGCTCTGAGTCGTGTTTGTCCGAGATGTTTTGATTCTGCCCGAACTGCTTTGGTTAGTAATCCATTTTCTTTTTCTTGCTGTAGGACTAGTTGGCCATGTCTTCCTGTAAAAATATTGTTGAAACGTATTCCAAGGTTCCTGAGGGTATGTCCGATTGGCTGGACTCCCTTGTTCTAATGTGTGTCTCAGTAGTTAATTCCGAGTATCTTGTGGAACTTAGAAAACGTCATCGTATCTGTAGTCGTAGGGACCAGGAGAAAGATTATGAATTGATAGCGCCAGACTCCGATGAAAGGGTTTGCTTTCCATCTTTAACCCCAGGGGAACGTTCCTTCTTCTATGCCTACGACTATTTTTTCAGCCAGCTGAACATTACCTTTCCTTTTACTTCTTTTGAGACCGACTTGTTGTAGTCGTGTAATGTGGCCCCATCTCAGCTCCATCCGAACTCCTGGGACTTCATCAAGATCTTTCAGTTGCTTTGCCAAGAGTTAGATGTCACACCTTCTCAAACTCTCTTTTTGTATCTTTTTGTTTTGACTAAGCCTGGGACTACCAAGAAGAAAGCTTCTTGGGTTTCTTTCAGGTCTGCCCAAGGGCACAAAGTATTTTCTATGTATGATGACTCTTTTAGGGATTTTAAGAATTACTTCTTTAAGGTCCGAGCTGTGGAGGGAGCTCGACCATTTTTCTTAGAATCAAATGGTGAACCTGCCTTCGCTTTGTGTTGGCAAAAGAAAGTTGTAGCATCTAAATATACGTGAGAAATGCTTGATGAGGTTGAGCAGGATTTTGTCACTTTGTTGGACGGGATTTGGGGACAACCTCCTCATCTTGATACGAAGAAATTTTTAGGAGACCCTTCCCTTGTCCGAGCCGAGCTGGGTAGTGGTCGACTTCTTTTTTGTTTTGATTTACTTGTTTTTTCTATTTCCTCTAGTTTTGTAACTTTGTTTGTTTGTATTTTTCAGAAATGGTTAAAAATAATGACTCTATGAGGGCCTTTAAGAAGGCAAGGAAGGCCACTGCTGCACAGCACATTTCAGGTAAAGTTGCTGGGGAGGGATCTTCCCAGGTTCCTCCCGAGAAGCCTGTTGGGCCGAGGAAGGTGATCCCCACACCTCAGGTCCGTTTAGTTAATCCCCCCGGGACTTCTGCTGCTACCACTTCTCCCACTGGTGCTCCTCCTCTAAAAAAATAGAAAACAGCTGAGCCTTTTAACCTTGATGCCCCCAATTTTAATGCTGTCGAGTTTGTTGATCAGCAAATTGGTCCTTATGGTGCCATTCCTACTGACGATATTTCCCTTCTTTGTCATTTGGATTTTATTACTCGGAGCAGCATCAAGATGGCACATATGGGGGCAGCTTTATATCGGACTGCCCAGGATCTTCCCATTCATGCAACAAAGGCCTTTATGGAGGAGGCCAAGTTGGAGTTCTACCGCATGAAGGGTTTGAAGGAGGAGCTCGAGGTGAAAGTAGACAGATTGGAGAAAGAGTTGGAGGGTGATGAGTGGATAATTTATACGCTTTTTGGCATTATTTTTAGTATGTTTTTAGTATATTTTAATTAGTTTTATTATATTTTTATTAGTTTTTAAATAAAAATCACTCTTCTGGACTTTACTATGAGTTTGTATATTTTTCTGTGATTTCAGGTATTTTCTGGCTGAAATTGAGGGACCTGAGCAAAAATCTGATTCAAAGGCTGAAAAAGGACTGCAGATGCTGTTGGATTCTGACCTCCCTGCATTTGAAGTGAATTTTCTGGAGCTACAGAAGCCCAATTGGCGTGCTCTTAATTGCGTTGGAAAGTAGATATCCTGGGCTTTCCAGCAATATATAATAGTTCATACTTTGTTTGAGATTTGATGGCCCAAACAGGCGTTCCAAGTCAGCTCAAGAATTCTAGCGTTAAACGCCCAAACTGGCACAAAAGCTGGCGTTTAACTCCAAGAAAAGTCTCTACACATGGAAGCGTCAATGCTCAGCCCAAGAACACACCAAGTGGGCTCGGAAGAAGATTTCTGCATTAATTACATATT
Source organism: Arachis ipaensis (assembly GCF_059453495.1). Lineage (NCBI taxonomy): Eukaryota > Viridiplantae > Streptophyta > Magnoliopsida > Fabales > Fabaceae > Arachis > Arachis ipaensis. The sequence continues at coordinate 25,646,420 of NC_142438.1, read as the reverse complement.
TCTGTAACCCTAGGCTACTAGTCCTCTATAAATAGGATCTTTTGCTATTGTATTTAGGGATCTTTTGGACGTCTAGTCCCTAGACCTTGGAGGCTGGCCATTCGGCCATGCTTACACCATTATCACTTTTGTATTTTCAACGGTGGAGTTTCTACACACCATAGATTAAGGTGTGGAGCTCTGCTGTTCTTCATGAATTAATACAATTACTATTATTTTTCTATTCAACTCAAGTTTATTTCTTCTCCAAGATATTCATTCGCACCCAAGAACATGATGAATGTGATGATTATGTGACACTCATCACCATTCTCACCTATGAACGCGTGACTGACAACCACTTCCGTTCTACATGCAAACAAGATTGAATGTGTATCTCTTGGGTTTCTAATCTAAGATTGGAACCTTCATGGTATAGGATAGAATTATTGGTGGTCATTCTTGAGATCCGGAATGCCTAAACCTTGTCTGTGGTATTCTGAGTAGGATCTGGGAAGGGATGACTGTGACGAGCTTCAAACTCGCGATTGTTGGGCGTGTGACAGACGCAAAAGGATCAATGGATCCTATTCCAACATGATCGAGAACCGACAGATCATTAGCCGTGCGGTGACAGCGCATTTGGAACGTTTTCACTGAGAGAACGGGAAGTAGCCATTTACAATGGTGATGCCCAACATAAAGCTTGCCATGGAAAGGAGTATGAATGATTGGAAGAAGGCAATAGGAAAGCAGAGGTTCAGGAGGAACAAAGCATCTTCATACGCTTATATGAAATTCCAACCAAAGAATTACATAAGTATCTCTATCTTTATTTTATGTTTTATTTATCTTTTAACTATCAATTCTCCATCATCATCTGAATTCGCCTGACTGAGATTTACAAGGTGACCATAACTTGCTTCAAGCGGACAGTCTCCATGGGATCGACCCTTACTCACGTAAGGTATTACTTGGACGACCCAGTTCACTTGCTGGTTAGTTGTGCGGAATTGTGACAAAGTGTGATTCACGTTTGAGAGCTCCAAGTCCTTTGGCGCCATTGTTGATGATCACAATTTTGTGCACCAAGTTTTTGGCGCCGTTGTTGGGGACTGTTCGAGTTTGGACAACTGACGGTTCATCTTGTTGCTTAGATTAGGTACTTTTCTTTTTATTTTTCAGAATTTTTAAGAATGAATTCTAGAGTTTCAAGGTGATGTTTTTATCATCACAAAAGCTGATTGATTCTCATCAATTTAGCTGCTGAATGTAATGTCCTGCTGATGCTTGGCCAACCATGTCTAATCTTTTTTAGACTGAAGCTTTAGACTAACATTGCATGGTTCCTGGAATTCTTATTAAAAGTTTTGAATCCCTTTATTTTCTTTTCCATATAAGTTTCAAAAAATTACAAAAAAATTTATAAAATCATAAAAATAAAAAATATTTTATGTTTCTTGTTTGAGTCTAGTGTCAATTTTTAAGTTTGGTGTCAATTGCATTCTTCTTGCATTTTTTTTGAAAATATGCAATATGTTCTTCATTAATCTTCAAGTTGTTCTTGATGATTTCATTGCTTTGATCTTTAAATTCTCTTGTTTTGTGTGTTTTATTGTTTCTCATATGCATTCTCAATTTGTTAGTGTCTCTTATATGAAAATTTTTAAGTTTGGTGTCCTGCATGCATTGTTTGTTTGATTTGAGTTTCCTAAGATTAATTATATTTTGATTGTTTCTCATCATTGAAAAAATTCAAAAAAAAAATTTCTCAAAACTATGTCTTTTCAAGTCAATAACACAGAGAATTGAAGATTCAGAACATTCAGCAGAGGAATTAAACAGAAAAAGCTGGGCGTTCAAAACGCCCAGTGAAGAAGGAAAACTGGCGTTTAAACGCCAGTCAGGGTACCTGGCTGGGCGTTTAACGCCCAAAAAGGTAGCATTTTGGGTGTTAAACGCCAGAATGGATGACATTCTGGGCGTTTAACGCCAGGAGGACACTAGAGGGAAGATTTTGTTTTTAATTCAAATTTTTTTCAAATCTTCATAATTTTTCAAAATAAAATCTTTTTCAAATCATATCTTTTCAATCATATCTCTTCAAAATCAATTTCTTTCTATTTTTTTAATTTTCAAAAATCCTTGTTATAATTAATGATTTACTTCAAAATTTTCTAGTTGTTACTTGCCTATTAAGAAAGGATCAAAAGTTTTAATTCTAGGATCATATTTTCTAATTTCTTGTTAGTCAAGTAATCAACTTTAATTTTAAAACTTTCTCTTTTTAGTTTGATTTTCAATCATATCTTCTCAATCATATCTTTTCAATCACATCTTTTTTAAAATTAATTTTCAATCATATCTTTTTAATTTCTAATTTCAAAATCTTTTTTCAAAATCACTTAATTTCTTTCCCAATTTTAGTTTTCGAAAATCATCAATCAAATTTTCAAAATTTCTTTTAATTATTTCAAAATCTTTTTAATTTATTTTCGAAAATTCTTCCCCTCTTCTCACATCCTTCTATTTAAAGGACTAACACTCTTCCTCAAGGTGCAATTCGAACTCCCTCCTTCTTTATATGTTCGAATTCTCTTCTATCTACCTCCTCCTTCTATTCTTCTTTTCCTCTAACACCTCAAGGAATCTCTATACTGTGACATAGAGAATTCAATACTTTCTTGTTCTCTTCTCTTTCATATGAGCAGGAACAAAGATAAAGGCATACTTGTTCAAGCTGATCATGAACCTGAAAGGACCTTGAAGAGAAAGCTAAGAGAAGCTAAAGCATAATTCTCTCTAGAGGGCCTAACAGAGCTTTTCAAAGAAAAAGAAACAATGGCAGCTGAAAACAACAATGCCAACAATGCAAGGAAGGTGCTTGGTGACTTTACTGCACCTACTCCCGACTTCTATGGGAGAAGTATCTCAATCCCTGCCATTGGAGCAAAAAACTTTGAGCTTAAGCCTCAATTAGTTTCTCTAATGCAATAGAATTGCAAGCTTCATGGACTTCCATTGGAAGATCCTCATCAGTTCTTAGCTGAATTCTTGCAAATATGTGACACTATCAAGACCAATGGGGTTGACCCCGAGGTCTACAGACTTATGCTTTTTCCTTTTGCTGTAAGAGACAGAGCTAGGACATGGTTGGATTCACAACCCAAAGAAAGTCTGAACTCTTGGGAAAAGCTAGTCAATGCCTTCTTGGCAAAGTTCTTTCCACCTCAAAAATTGAGCAAGCTTAGAGTGGAAGTCCAAACCTTCAGACAGAAGGAAGGAGAATCCCTCTATGAAGCATGGGAAAGATATAAGCAATTGATCAGAAGATGTCCTTCTGACATGCTTTCTGAATGGAGCATCATAGGTATTTTCTATGATGGTCTGTCTGAACTATCCAAGATGTCATTGGACAGCTCTACTGGAGGATCTCTTCATCTGAAGAAGACGCCTGCAGAAGCTCAGGAACTCATTGAAATGGTTGCAAATAACCAATTCATGTACAATTCTGAAAGGAACCCTGTGAATAATGGGACAAGTCAGAAGAAAGGAGTTCTTGAGATTGATACTCTGAATGCCATATTGGCTCAGAACAAAATATTGACTCAACAAGTCAATATGATTTCTCAAAGACTGTCTGGAATGCAAGCAGCAACAGGCAGTACCAAAGAAGCTTCATCTGAAGAAGAAACTTATGATCCTGAGAACCCAGTAATGGAAGAGGTGAATTACATGGGAGAACCCTATGGAAACACCTATAATCCTTCATGGAGAAATCATCCAAATCTCTCATGGAAGGATCAACAGAGACTTCAACAAGGTTTCAACAACAATAATGGTGGAAAAAACAGGTTTAGCAATAGCAAGCCTTTTCCATCATCTTCTCAGCAACAGACAGAGAATTCTAAGCAAAACCACTCTGACTTAGCAACCATTGTCTCTGATCTAATCAAAACCACTCAAAGTTTCATGACTGAAACAAGGTCCTCCATTAGAAATTTGGAGGCACAAGTGGGTCAGCTGAGTAAGAAAATTACGGAATTCACTCCTAGTACTCTCCCAAGCAATATAGAAGAGAATCCAAAGAGAGAGTGCAAGGCCATAAACACGTCTCACATGGCCGGACCTGGAGAGGAGGAAGAGGCAGTGATCTCTACTGAGGAAGACCTCAATGGACGTCCATTGACCTCCATGGAGTTCCCTGATGAGGAACCATGGGAATCTGAGGCTCACGTAGAGACCATAGAGATTTCATTGAATTTACTTCTGCCATTCATGAGCTCTGATGAGTATTCTTCCTCTGAAGAAGATGAAGATGTTACTAAAGAGCAAGTTTCTAAGTACCTTGGAGCAATCATAAAGCTAAATGCCGAGTTATTTGGTAATGAGACTTGGGAGGATGAACCTCCATTGCTCATCAAAGAACTGGATGACTTGACTAGGCAGAGATTACCTCTGAAGAGACAATATCTTGGAAAGTTCTCAATACCTTGTACCATAGGCACCATGACCTTTGAGAGGGCTCTGTGTGACCTAGGGTCAAGCATAAACCTCATGCATCTCTCTGTAATGGAGAAGCTAGGGATCATTGAGGTACAAGCTACAAGAATCTCACTAGAGATGGCAGACAATTCAAAGAAACAGGCTTATGGACTTGTAGAGGATGTCTTGGTAAAGGTTGAAGGCCACTACATCCCTGCTGACTTCATAATCCTAGAGACTGGGAAGTGTATGGATGAATCCATCATCCTTGGCAGACCCTTCCTAGCCACAGCGAAAGCTGTGATTGATATTGACAGAGGAGAATTGATCATTCAAGTGAATAAAGACTCCCTTGTGGTTAAAGCTCAAGGATATACCTCTGTAACCATGGAGAGGAAGCATGAAGAGCTTCTCTCAATACAGAGTTAAACAGAGCCCCCACAGTCAAACTATAAGTTTGGTGTTGGGAGGCCACAACCAAACTTTAAGTTTGGTGTTGAACCCCCACATTCAAACTCTAAGTTTGGTGTTGGGAGGTTCCAACATTGCTCTGAACATTTGTGAAGCTCCATGAGAGTCACTGTCAAGCTATTGACATTAAAGAAGCGCTTGTTGGGAGGCAACCCAATTTTTACTTATCTATGTTAAATTTCTATTTTCTTTTGTTATTTTATGTTTTCTTTGGGTTGATGATCATGTGAAGTCACAAAAACAATTGAAAAAGCAAAAACAGAAGGAAAAACATAATGAAAAATAGAACACCTTGGAGGAGAAACTTACTGGCGTTTAAACGCCAGTAAGGGTAGCAGAATGGGCGTTAAACACCCAGTCTGGCACCATTCTGGGCATTTAACGCCAGAAATGGGCACCAGACTGGCGTTTAACGCCAGGAATGGGCAAGAAGCTGTCGTTAAACGCCAGAAATGGGCAGCATCCTGGCGTTTAATGCCAGGATTGGCAGCAAGGGGCATTTTGCACGCCACATGGTGCAGGGATGAGAAATCCTTGACATCTCAGGATCTGTAGACCCCACAGGATCTCCACCTACCCCATCTCTCTCTCTCTCTCTCTTCTTCACCCATTCACCAATCACCTCAATACCTCTTCCCCAAAAACCCCTCACTTATCAAATCCCACCATTCTCTTCACCACTCACATCCATCCTTCATAAAACCCCACCTACCTCACCATTCAAATTCAAACCACTTTCCCACCCAAACCCACCCATAATGGCCGAACCATACCCCCCTCTCCACTCCTATATAAACCCATCTTCACTCCTTCATTTTCACACAACATACACACTACCTCTCCCCCTTGGCCGAAACACAAAGCCCACTCCATCTCCTCTATTTCTTCTTCTTCTACTCTCTTCTTTCTTCTTTTGCTTGAGGACGAGCAACCTTCTAAGTTTGGTGTGGTAAAAGCTAAAGCTTTTTTTGTTTTTCCATAACCATTAATGGCACCAAAGGCCGGAGAAACCTCTAGAAAGAGAAAAGGGAAGGCAAAAGCTTCCACCTCTGAGTCATGAGAGATGGAGAGATTCCTCTCAAGGGTGCATCAAGACCACTTCTATGAAGTTGTGGCCAAGAAGAAGGTGATCCCCGATGTCCTTTTTAAGCTCAAAAAGGGCGAATATCCAGAGATCCGACATGAGATCCGAAGAAGATGTTGGAAAGTTCTCACCAACCTCATTCAACAAGTCGGAATCTTAATGGTTCAAGAGTTCTATGCCAATGCATGGATCACCAAGAACCATGATCAAAGTTTGAACCCGGACCCTAAGAATTGGCTTACAATGGTCCGAGGGAAATACTTAGACTTTAGTCCGAAAAATGTAAGGTTGTCATTCAATTTGCCTATGATGCAAGGAGATGCACACCCATACACTAGAAGGGTCAACATTGATCAAAGGTTGGACCAAGTCCTCATGGACATCTGTGAAGAGGGTGCTCAATGGAAGAGAGATTTAAGAGGGAAGTCGGTTCAACTAAGAAGGCATGACCTCAAGCCCGTGGCTAGGGGATGGTTGGAGTTCATCCAACGCTCAATCATTCCTACTAGCAACCGGTCTGAAGTTACTATAGACCGGGCAATCATGATTCATAGCATCATGATTAGAGAGGAAGTAGAAGTTCATGAGGTTATATCCCAAGAACTCTACAAGGTGGCGGACGAGTCCTCTACTGTGGCAAGATTAGCCTTCCCTCATCTCATTTGTCACATCTGCAATTCAGCTGGAATTATCATAAAGGAAGACATCCTCATTGATGAGGACAAGCCCATCACTAAGAAAAGGATGGAGCAAATGAGAGAACCTCACCAAGAGCATGAGGAAACTCCTCATCATGAAATCCCTGAGATGCCTCAAGGGATGCATTTTCCTCCACAAAACTATTGGGAGCAAATCAACACCTCCCTAGGAGAATTAAGTTCCAACATGGGACAACTAAGGATGGAGCACCAAGAGCATTCCATCCTCCTCCATGAAATTAGAGAAGACCAAAGAACCATGAGAGAAGAGCAACAAAGGCAAGGAAGAGACATTGAGGAGCTCAAACACTCCATAAGATCTTCAAGAGGAAGAACAAGCCGCCATCACTAAGGTGGACCCGTTCTTTAATTTCCTTGCTTTTTATTTTCTGTTTTTCGAAAATTGTGCTTTATGTTTATGTCTTTATTACATGATCATTAGTGTCTTAGTGTCTATGCCTTAAAGCAATAAAAATGAAAAATGTTTTTAATTGAAAAAGAAAAAGAAGTTCATGAATTTCAAATTTTAAAACAGTTTAATTGCTTTGATGTGGTGGCAATACTATTGTTTTTCTGAATGAATGCTTGAACAGTGCATATTTTGAATTTGATTGTTTATGAGTGTTAAAATTGTTGGCTCTTGAAAGAATGATGGGAAAAGGAGAAATGTTATCTGATGATCTGAAAAATCATAAAATTGATTCTTGAAGCAAGAAAAAGCAGTGAAAAGCTTGCAGAAAAAAAGAGAGAGAAAAGAAAAAAAAAAGAAAAGAAAAAGAAAAGAAAGCAGAAAAAGCCAATACCCCTTTAAACCAAAAGGCAAGGGTGATAAAAAGGATCCAAGGCTTTGAGCATCAGTGGATAGGAGGGCCCACAGGAATAAAATCCTGGCCTAAGCGGCTAAACCAAGCTGTCCCTAACCATGTGCTTGTGGCGTGAAGGTGTCAAGTGAAAACTTGAGACTGAGCGGTTAAATTCGTGGTCCAAAAGCAAAAAGAGTGTGCTTAAGAGCTCTGGACACCTCTAATTGGGGACTCTAGCAAAGTTGAGTCACAATCTGAAAAGGTTCACCCAGTTATGTGTCTGTGGCATTTATGTATCCGGTGGTAATACTGGAAAACAAAATGCTTAGGGTCACGGCCAAGACTCATAAAGTAGTTGTGTTCAAGAATCAACATACTTAACTAGGAGAATCAATAACACTATCTGGATTCTAAGTTCCTATAGAAGCGAATCATTCTGAACTTCAAAGGATAAAGTGAGATGCCAAAACTGTTCAGAAGCAAAAAGCTAAAAGCCTCGCTCATCTAATTAATACTGATCTTCATAGATGTTTTTGGAATTCATTGTATATTCTCTTCTTTTTATCCTATTTGATTTTCAGTTGCTTGGGGACAAGCAACAATTTAAGTTTGGTGTTGTGATGAGCAGATAATTTATACGCTTTTTGGCATTGTTTTTAGTATGTTTTTAGTATATTTTAATTAGTTTTTATTAGTTTTTAAATAAAAATCACTCTTCTGGACTTTACTATGAGTTTGTATGTTTTTCTGTGATTTCAGGTATTTTCTGGCTGAAATTGAGGGACCTGAGCAAAAATCTGATTCAGAGGCTGAAAAAGGACTGCAGATGCTGTTAGATTCTGACCTCCCTGCATTCGAAGTGGATTTTCTGGAGCTACAGAAGCTCAATTGGTGCGCTCTCAATTGCGTTGGAAAGTAGACATCCTGGGCTTTCCCGCAATATATAATAGTTCATACTTTGCCTGAGATTTGATGGCCCAAATAGGCGTTCCAATTCAGCTCAAGAATTCTGGCGTTAAACGCCCAAATTGGCACAAAAGCTGGCGTTTAACTCCAAGAAAAGTCTCTACACATGGAAGCATCAATGCTCAGCCGAAGAACACACCAAGTGGGCTCGGAAGAAGATTTTTGCATTAATTACATATTTCTGTAACCCTAGGCTTCTAGTCCTCTATAAATAGGACCTTTTGCTATTGTATTTAGGGATCTTTTGGACGTCTAGTCCCTAGACCTTGGAGGCTGGCCATTCGGCCATGCTTACACCATTATCACTTTTGTATTTTCAACGGTGGAGTTTCTACACACCATAGATTAAGGTGTGGAGCTCTGCTGTTCTTCATGAATTAATACAATTACTATTGTTTTTCTATTCAACTCAAGTCTATTTCTTCTCCAAGATATTCATTCGCACCCAAGAACATGATGAATGTGATGATTATGTGACACTTATCACCATTCTCACCTATGAACGCGTGACTGACAACCACTTTCGTTCTACATGCAAACAAGCTTGAATGTGTATCTCTTGGGTTTCTAATATAAGATTGGGACCTTCGTGGTATAGGCTTGAATTATTGGCGGTCATTCCTGAGATCCGGAACGTCTAAACCTTGTCTGTGGTATTCTGAGTAGGATCTGGGAAGGGATTACTGTGACGAGCTTCAAACTCGCGATTGTTGGGCGTGTGACAGACGCAAAAGGATCAATGGATCCTATTCTAACATGATCGAGAACCGACAGATGATTAGCCGTGCGGTGACAGCGCATTTGGAACGTTTTCATTGAGAGGACGGGAAGTAGCCATTGACAATAGTGATGCCCAACATAAAGCTTGCTATGGAAAGGAGTATGAATGATTGGAAGAAGGCAATAGAAAAGCAGAGGTTCAGGAGGAACAAAGCATCTTCATACGCTTATATGAAATTCCAACCAAAGAATTACATAAGTATCTCTATCTTTATTTTATGTTTTATTTATCTTTTAACTATCAATTCTCCATCATCATCTGAATTCGCCTGACTGAGATTTACAAGGTGACCATAGCTTGCTTCAAGCCAACAGTCTCCGTGGGATCGACCCTTACTCACGTAAGGTATTACTTGGACGACCCAGTGCACTTGCTGGTTAGTTGTGCGGAATTGTGACAAAGTGTGATTCACGTTTAAGAGCTCCAAGTCCTTTGGCGCCATTGTTGATGATCACAATTTTGTGCACCAAGTTTTTGGCGCCGTTGCCGGGGACTATTCGAGTTTGGACAACTGACGGTTCATCTTGTTGCTTAGATTAGGTACTTTTCTTTTTATTTTTCAGAAATTTTAAGAATGAATTCTAGAGTTTCAAGGTGATGTTCTTATCATCACAAAAGCTGATTGATTTTCATCAATTTAGCTTCTGAATGTAATGTCCTGCTGAAGCTTGGCCAACCATGTCTAATCTTTTTAGACTGAAGCTTTAGACTAATATTGCATGATTCTTGGAATTCTTATTAAAAGTTTTGAATCCCTTTATTTTCTTTTCCATATAAGTTTCGAAAAATTACAAAAAAATTTATAAAATCATAAAAATAAAAAATATTTTATGTTTCTTGTTTGAGTCTAGTGTCAATTTTTAAGTTTGGTGTCAATTGCATTCTTCTTGCATTTTTTTTCGAAAATATGCAATATGTTCTTCATTAATCTTCAAGTTGTTCTTGATGAGAATTTGAAGAATATGAGAATTTGAAGGATCAAGTTTGAAGGATCAAGTTTTTCGAAAATAGGCAGTGTAAATGCTGCTTATGAGAATTTGAAGGATCAAGTTTGAATTCTTGTGCTCGAGCTTGACCTTACTCTTTTCAGCTTGGACAACATTGTAAAAGATGGTAAGATTGTCCCGGATGACCCTGATGATGATGATGATGATGTCGACCCTCCTCCTGTTCCTTCTACCAAAGTCTCCGTTGCCCCGTCTTCTTCAACTCTGGCAGCTGAAGTCAATCAGCCTGAGTCTGATCCTGATGTCCAGATCCTGAACCGGGATGATGGGACGGTAGATGCGGTGCCTCTTCAGACTCGTCCTCCTTCACCTTGGAATGCATCTACTGGGAGTCTTTGGATTCTCTTTGATTATTTCTGATGTATTTGTGTATAGCCCGGCTTGTAGGCTTTGAACTCTTTTATTTTGTAGTTTATTGTCTTAATTTCTGGATACTTTTAGTTGCTTTTTCAGCAACCTTATTTTGAAAAAACAAAGGTAGTTTTTCAAGCCTTTTGGGGGTCGACCTCAGGTGGCCTCTTGAGTCTTATTATGATAACAACCTTGTTTCTTTTTGTGATATACTTGTCTGGATCTTTCTGAAAACTTAGGAAATCTTGAGAGTGTTGGAGCCTTGTTGTCCAATCTCTTTTGATTACCTTTTCTGTTTGGGTTGAAGCTAGCTTTGTGCAACTAGTCTTCTTTGCATTCTCTGATATGGTGCCGGTAGTTTGATTTTCTTGAAGTCATGGCTTTCTGGGTCTGACGTGGGTCCCTTATAGTGCCTGCATGCTATTGTCCGACCTCTTTTGAAGCTATTTCTAGCAATCCCTTCTGCTTGGACCTTGGCAGGTCTCTTCCTATGGATTATAACTTTTGGTAGCTTTGCCGAGTCGACTTTGTTGTGTCGGTCTCTTCTGAGTTATTTCTAGTAATCCATTTTTCTTGGACCTTGGTCAGGTCTCTTTCGTGGATTACTTTTTCATAACTTTTAGTTTGGGCCGACTTCATCATGTCGGTCCCTTCTAAGTTATTTCTAGTAATCTATTTCTTGGACCTCGGTCAGGTCTTTTTTATAGATTACTTTTTCATAACTTTTAGTTTGGGCCGACTTCATCATGTCGGTCCCTTCTAAGTTATTTCTAGTAATCCATTTCTTGGACCTTGGTCAGGTCTCTTTTATGGATTACTTTTTCATAACTTTTAGTTTGGGCCGACTTTATCATGTCGGTCCCTTCTAAGTTATTTCTAGTAATCCATTTCTTGGACCTTTGGTCAGGTCTCTTTTATAGATTACTTTTTCATAACTTTTAGTTTGGACCGACTTTATCATATCGGTCCCTTCTAAGTTATTTCTAGTAATCCTCTTTTTTAGGGCTGGCCAGGCCTCTTTCCAGGGATTTACTTTTTATAACTTTAGCTATTGTGGTCGACTGGTCTGAGTTCTTTTACATCGGTCTGTCTTTAAGTTATTTTTAGCAACCCATTTTGTTAAGACCTCGTCAGGTCCTTTCTATGGATCACTTTCGATAACTTCTTGCATTATTCTGTTTTGCGCCTTTTCATCTTTGATAATTTTTTAGAAATTGGGTTTGACCCCTGTTTGGTCGACCTTTTGATGAATTTGGTTTTCATCTTCGTTGGTCTTTTATCGTGATCAAGCAGTGAATTTGATTTTCACTTTCTGCCGATCTGTAGCTTTATAATCGAGCGATGAATTTTTTGCGTTTCAGATTAATGCGTCTTGATAAGAGGATTTGTAGAAAATCTAAAAAACTTTATTCAAAATGAAGAAAATGCAAATATATACATGTGAGCGTTTTATCCCTCTTAGTCAGGTAGTTCATGGATCTTGGCTCGGTGCCTCGTTAAAAAACTTTTTTCAGGAAAAAGAGTGCACCTCATCCTAAGATCTTTATTACCTCCTAACTGTAATACCTTCTTAAGTTGTAGGCGTGCCATGACCTTAGAAGTTCTCGCCCTTCGAGTTTGGTCAGCTTGTAGTAACCTCTTCTGAGTATTTCTATGACTCGGTAGGGTCCTTTCCAGTTCGCTGCCAGCTTTCCTTCTCCAGGTCGACTTGTTCCGATATCATTTCGGATTAGGACGAGGTCGTTCTCGACAAAACCTCGTTGTATTACCTTTCGGTTGTATCTTGAGGCCATTCGATGTTTTAATGCTTCTTCCTTGATCCGAGCTCTTTCTCGGATTTCTGGAAGTAGGTCGAGTTCTTCCTTTTGTAGTTGGGAGTTGGCCTCTTCATTGTAATGGATCACTCTAGGTGATCCTTCTTCGATCTCCACTGGGATCATTTCCTCCATTCCATAGGCTAATCGGAAAGGTGATTCCTTTGTGGTGGAGTGTGGAGTTGTCCGATATGCCCATAGGACTTGTAGGAGCTCTTCAGCACAGGCCCCTTTTGCGTCCTGTAATCTCCATTTTAGCCCGGCTAATATGACTTTGTTAGCAACTTCTGCTTGTCCATTAGCCTGGGGGTGTTCTACAGAGGTGAATTGGTGTTTTATGTTCAGGTCGGCCACTAACTTTCTAAAGCTTGCGTCTGTGAATTGAGTGCCATTATCTGTGGTAATGGAGTATGGAACCCCAAACCTTGTAACAATGTTCCTATATAGGAATTTCCGACTTCTTTGAGCAGTGGTGTTAGCTAAGGGCTCTGCCTCAATCCATTTTGTGAAATAGTCTACCCCTACGATGAGGAACTTGACTTGTTCCGATCCTTGAGAGAAAGGACCGAGAAGATCGAGTCCCCATTTTGCGAATGGCCAGGGTGAGGTTATGCTGATGAGCTCCTCTGGTGGGGCGATGTGAAAGTTGGCATGTTTCTGATATGGTGGACATGTCTTTACGAATTCTATTGCTTCTTTTTGTAAAGTTGGCCAATAGAATCCGGCCCAGAGTACTTTTTTGGTGAGAGCTTGCACTCCGAGATGGTTGCCACAGATGCCACTGTGTATTCTTCTAAAACTTCCTTTGTGTTAGAAGTCAGTACACATTTCAACATGGGTGTTGAAATCCCTCTTTTATATATAGTATTGTTTATGATGGTGTAATATTGTGCCTCCCATTTTAACCTCTTTGCCTCCTTTTTATCTGTAGGGAGTGTTTCTATTTTGAGATAGTTAATTATGGGAGTCATCCATCCTTGATCCAGACCTGTTATGGCTAGGACCTTTTCTTCTTCCGAGATTAACGGGTTCTGCAGTATTTCCTGGATGAGACTTCTATTGTTGCCCCCTGATTTGGTGCTGGCTAGTTTTGAGAGTGCATCGGCTCGAGCATTCTGTTCCCGAGGTATGTGGCGGACCTCATATTTCCCGAGTTGTCCGAGCTCTTCCTTGGTTTTGTCCAAGTACTTTTTCATGGTGGGATCTTTGGCTTGGTAGCTCCCTGCTATTTGTGAGGTGACTACTTGTGAGTCGCTGAAAATGATAAGCTTTTGAGCTCCCACCTCCTTAGCCAGCTTTAAATCGGCTAGTAGTGCCTCATATTCGGCCTGGTTGTTTGAAGTAGGGAACCCGAATTTGAGGAAAAGTTCGATTTGAGTTCCCTGATCACTTTCTATTATCACGCCTGTGCCACTTCCAGTATTGTTTGAGGAACTGTTCATACCCTGGGTCGAGCTGTCCGACCCGGGTTGCTTAACGACAAGTCGACCGACCTCTTCAGGTCAGGACTATCCGACCTCTTCACAAAGAACTCGGCCAAAACACCAGGAAAAGCCCAAAAGGGCCCAACAGAGGAACACAACCCAAATCCAAAGGCAGTCCAAGCCTATAGAGATAAGGGCGGTTCCCTTGAAGATAAGATGACTTCACTCAAAGATAAGATAAAGATAAAGATAAAGATAACTATCTTATCTCCAGAAAGGTCACTCCACACTACTATAAATACACTGGAGCACCCAGGTATAACTCATACTCTGATTCTACACAATACCTGCTCAATACCCTTGCTAATTTAAGAATCGGAGTCCCTTGCAGGTACCACCACCCTCCGATGACAAAGGATTAGCAGCATTACCAGTCCAACAAGTCGGACACGACTGCTCCGGCCTCCACCGACACGCCGAACACGTTATCACTGATCAGAACAGAAGATCTCGTCCGAGATCGACCTACAGTTTCAGATAACCCTCGAAACATTGGCGCCGTTGCCGGGGAACCTGGAAGTCATCCCACCACCATGGTGGACAACCTGGACAATGACCACAACTCCGATTTGGAAGACCGAACGCCACACAAGAACGCAGAGGTTACACTGGATGATACTTCTCAACCTAACAAAGACAAGAACTCCCCAAGCACGGGAGCCATGGAGGCACTTCAGGATCGCCTGAAACAACTCAAAAAAGAGGTTGAATATCAAAGGGAAACCGAGAGAGATTTACGAAGAGAAGCTAGGTGACGACACGAACTGAAGGACAAGTTCCTAAAGATCGAAGCCGATCTCAAAGCTAAAAATACCAGATCGAGCCACGAAGATGGCTCCCGCAAAGACCAAGATCCGTTCACCAAGGAGATCATGAAGGCCAAAATCCCAAAAGACTTCAAACCTCCTGACATGACTCTATACGATGGCACATCCGATCCCATCCGTGATCTCAATAACTTCAGAAGTAGAATGTATCTCACCGACGCCTCAGATGCAACTCGGTGTAAAGCCTTCCGACTACCTTGACGAAAACAGCAATTAAATGGTTCGACAATCTACCCCCCAGGTCCATCTTAAGCTTTGACGACCTAGCCAAAAAGTTTCTAGCCAGATTCTCCATCGAGAGGGATAAAGCTAAACACGCCCCAAGTCTACTAGGGATCAAGCAAGGAGATCAGGAAAGTCTTCGTAGCTACATGGAAAGATTCAACAAGGCATGTTTGGACATACAAAATCTTCCAACAGAAGCAGCCATTATGGGCCTCATCAATGGCCTACGAGAGGGACCCTTTAGTCACTTCATATCGAAAAAACATCCCACGTCTCTGAATGAAGTCCAAGAACGAGCAGAAAAATACATCAACATGGAGGAAAACTCCCGATTAGGAGAGACCTCAAAATCCAGATTCTCCTATAAAGATAAAGAGACCAAGAAAAAAGAAGATCAGCACGGGGAGAAGATCAAAAAATACCACAATTACACCCCACTTCGGGTGTCTCTTGTAGATATCTATCGAGAAGTATGCCACACTGAAAAGATACCCCCACCTCGCCCACTCAAAAGCAAGAAAGGAGGAGGAAGTCAGACGGAATACTATGAATACCATTAAATCTATGGACATCCCACCAACGAGTGCTTCGATTTGAAGAACATCATTGAAAAATTGGTAAGAGAGGGGAGGCTAGATCGGTTCTTAGCTAACAAAACAGATGAGCCAAGAAAGAGAAGAAGGGACGAGGAGGTCGGACGAACTGAACAACCACCTTGTACCCCGGAAAGACATGTTCACATGATACATGGAGGATTTACAGGAGGAGGAGTATCCAAATCATCTCGCAAAAGACATCTGAAAAAGATATATCATGTCGAAGGAGGAGAAGGGGCACCCGAACTCCCCACTATCACCTTCACTAAAGAAGATGCAGCTGGCATCATCTTAGGGCATGATGATCCCATGGTCATTACTATCATATTAGCCAACGCAAATCTACACCGCACATTGATAGACCAGGGAAGCTCGGTGGACATTCTGTTCAAAACGGCCTTCGACAAACTTGGCCTAGATGAAAAAGAGCTCAAAGCATATCCAAACAGCCTGTTCGGGCTGGGAGATACCCCAATCCAACCACTTGGATATATCTCCTTTCACACCATCTTTGGAAAAGAAAATTGGTCAAGGACACTCAGCATAGACTACATAGTGATCGATGTAGGTACAACCTACAATGCCCTGATAGGTCGGACCACGCTCAATCAGCTCGACGCAGTAGTCTCGACTCCACATCTGTGCATGAAGTTCCCGACCATAAAAGGAAGCGCAACAATAAGAGTAGACCAGAAAACAGCGCACCGCTGCTATAACGAAAGTCTGAATCTCAGAGACAAAAGAGAAGAAATCCACACCATTGAGCTCGGGAGAGTTCGAGGACGAGAAGAATTTTGTCCACAACCTGAAGGTAAAACAGAAAAAGTTTAAATCAGAGATACTCCAGATAAAACGACCAGTATTGGCACAATCTTGAAAGGGGACAAAAAGGAGTTCCTCATACAGCTCTTGCGAAACAATGTCGACCTCTTTGCATGGAAGGCCGCAGACATGCCAGGCATAGACCCGAAGTTAATGTGCCATAAGCTGGCAGTTTACTCAGGATCTCGGCCAGTACAACAAAGACGTAAAAAGCTCAGACCAGAACGATCCCAAGCTGTGGAAGAGCAGGTACAAGCTCTACTGGAGGCAGGATTCATAAGAGAAGTCAAATACCCACTATGGCTAGCTAACGTCGTCTTGGTGAAAAAATCAAATGGAAAGTGGCGGATGTGTACCGACTACACTGATCTCAACAAAGCCTGTCCAAAAGATCCTTATCCACTCCCAAGTATCGACGCCCTGGTGGATGCCTCCTCCAGATACAAATACCTCTCGTTTATGGATGCCTACTCGGGATACAATCAAATCCCAATGTACCCTCCTGACCAAGAAAAAACCTTGTTGTTAACCTCGAAAGCAAACTACTGCTACATCATGCCATTTGGACTCAAAAACGCAGGAGCCACTTATCAAAGATTAATGAATAAGGTCTTCACAGACCACATCGAAAAAGTCATGGAAGTTTACGTGGACGACATGTTAATAAAGACACCAAGTGAAGAGTCGTTGTTGTCTGACCTCACTCAAGTGTTCAACGCCATAAGAAGGCATGGGATACGACTTAACCCGGCAAAATGCACCTTCACAGTAGAAACTGGTAAATTCTTGGGTTTTATGCTCACACAAAGAGGAATCGAGGCAAATCCGGATAAATGTCGGGCTATACTCGACATGAAAAGTCCGACCTGTGTCAAAGAGGTACGATAACTCAATAGAAGATTGCAGTCTTGTCCAGATTCCTAGCCGAGTCGGCAATAAGATCTCTACCCTTCTACGCCACTTTATGAAAGGGAAAGAGGTTCGAATGGACAAGGGAGTGCGAGCAGGCCTTCCAGGACTTTAAAAGGTTCTTGGGACAACCACCTATCCTAACTCGGCAACAGGAAGGAGAACCACTTGTATTATACCTTGCAGTAGGAAACCGGGCAGTAGCCTCGGCACTGGTCCGAGAAGACAACAACGGACAACAACCTATATATTTCATTAGCAAAGCGCTACAAGGGTCCGAACTGAACTACCAAAAATAGAAAAGTTTGCCTGTGCTCTCATACTAACATCTCGACGACTTCGCCCATATTTCCAAGCCCACATCATCAGGGTTCGGACCAACCAGCCCATAAAAGGCATCTTGTAGAAAACAGACTTAGCAGGAAGGATCCTGCAATGGGCAGTCGAGTTGTCCGAATTCGACCTTCAATATGAAGCTCGGACAGCCATTAAATCACAGTATCTGGCTGACTTCATTGCTGAGTTTACAGACACTCCGGAAATCCCTACATAATGGAATCTATACGTAGACGGTTCTTTAAACAAAACGGGAAGTGGTGCAGGCGTGATACTAGAAAGCGGTCAGGGAACCCAAATCGAAATTTTCCTCAAATTCGGATTCCCTGTGTTAAACAATCAAGCCGAATATGAAGCACTACTTGCTGGTTTGAAGCTGGCTAGGGATGTTGAAGCTCAAAAGCTTACCATCTTTAGCGATTCACAAGTAGTCACCTCACAAATAGTAGGGAGCTACCAAGCCAAGGATCCCACCATGAAAAAGTACATGGAAAAAACTAGGGAACAGCTCAGACAACTCGGGGAACATGAGGTCCATCACATACCTCGAGAACAGAATGCTCGAGCTGATGCACTCTTAAAACTAGCCAGCACCAAACCAGGGGGCAACAATAGAAGCCTCATACAGGAAATGCTACAGAACCCGTCAATCTCGAAAGAAAAGGTCTTAGCCATAACAGGTTTGGATCAAGGATGGATGACTCTCATAATCAACTACCTCAAAACAGAAGCACTCCCTGCAGATAAAAAGGAGGCAAAAAGGTTAAAACGGGAGGCACAGTACTACATTATCATAAACAATACTCTATACAAGAGAGGGACTTTAACACATTATTAAAATACGTGTCGACTTCCAACACAAAGGAAGTTTTAGAAGTACACAGTGGCATCTGTGGCAATCACCTCAGAGCACAGGCACTTACCAAAAAAGTACTCCGAGCTGGATTTTATTGGCCGACTTTACAAAAGAAGCAATAGAGTTCGTAAAAACATGCCCACCATGTCAGAAACATGCCAACTTCCACATCGCCCCACCAGAGGAGCTTATCAGCGTAACCTCACCCTGGCCATTGGCAAAATGGGGACTCAATCTTCTCGGTCCCTTCCCTCAAGGATCGGGACAAGTCAAATTCCTCATAGTGAGGGTAGACTATTTTACAAAATGGATCGATACGGAACCCCTAGCTAACACCACTGCTCAAAGAAGTCAAAAATTTCTATATAGAAACATTGTCACAAGGTTTGGGGTTCTATACTTCATAACCACAGACAATGGCACTCAATTTACAGATGCAGGCTTCAGAAATTTAGTGGCCGATCTGAACATAAAACACCAATTCACATCCGTAGAACACCCCCAGGCCAATGGACAAGCGGAAGCTGCTAAATAAAGTCATATTAGCCGGGTTAAAACGGAGATTACAGGACGCAAAGGGAGCTTGGGCTGAAGAGCTCCCACAAGTCCTATGGGCATATCGGACAACTCCACATTCCACCACAAAGGAGTCACCTTTCCGATTAGCTTACGGAATGGAGGCAATGATCCCAGTGGAAATCGAAGAAGGGTCGCCCAGAGTGATCCACTATAGTGAAGAGGCCAACTCCCAACTTCAAAGGGAAGAACTCGACCTACTTCCAGAAATCTGAGAAGGAGCTCGGATCAGGGAAGAGGCATTAAAACGTCGAATGGCTTTAAGATACAATCAAAAAGTAGTGCCACGAGGTTTTGCTGAGAACGACCTCATCCTAATCCAAAATGATATCGGAATAACTCAACCTAGAGAAGGAAAGCTGGCAGCAAACTGGAAAGGACCCTACCGAGTTATAGAAGTACTTGGAAATGGCTACTACAGGCTGTCCGAACTCGAAGGACGAGAGCTTCCAAGGTCATGGCACGCCTGCAACCTAAGAAGGTATTATAGTTAGAGGTAATAAAAGATCTTAGGATAAGGTGCACTCTTTTTCCTGAAAAGATTTTTTAATGAGGCGCCAAGCCAAGATCTACAAACTACCCGACTTAGAGGGAAATACACCCACATGTATATATTTGCATATTTTCTATCTTGAATAAAGTTTTTTCATATTTTCTACAAATCCCTTATCAAGACGCATTAATTTGAAACGCAAAAAATTCATCGCCCGATTATAAAGCTACAGATCGGAAAAAGTGAAAACCAAATTCACTGTCCAATCACGATAAAGATCAACTAAGATGAAAAATGAATTCATCAAAGGTCGACCTAGCGAGGATCAAACCCAATTCTACAAAATCGGCAAAGATGAAAAGCGACAAAAACAGATTAAATGCAAGAAGTTATCGAAAGTGACCCATAGGAAAGGACCTGACGAGGTCTTAATAAAAATGGGTTGCTAAAAAATAACTTAAAAGATGGACCGACATGAAGAAGTCGGACCAGTCGAACACAACAACAAAGTTATAAAAAGTAAATCCCTAGAAAGAGGCCTGGCCAGCCCTAAAAAAGAGGATTACTAGAAATAACTTAGAAGGGACTGATGCGTGGCAGAAGTTAACCAATTTAGAGATTTCAATTAATTGAACAGCATTGCATGTATAGCTCTTAACCGGCTAAGATCTGCCTCACCAATTTAAAAAGGGTTGTCACAAACTTTTAGAAATAAAAATACTGGGAGTATGAGTCCCAGGTCGTCTCCCAACAAGTTGCAGGAAAGAGTGCTATTTTATTAACTAGGGGTTTTCAGAAAAATTGAGTTTTGATAATGAGTAATTAAAATAATTAAAAATTAAAACAATAAAAAGATAAACTGAGAATGATTATTGGTACTCTAAATAAAAGGCCTTGACTGGGGGAATAATTAAGTGGAACTTCTATCCTTGTTGGGATCTTCTCAAGTGTGGTGTAAAAAGGTTGTTGTTCTCACTCGATTACCCCTTACTAAATAAGGAAAAGTACGGTGATTGAACTAACTCTTACCCTCAGATCCTAGTCCTCTCCCTTGGGGAGGTCTAGTGTTAGTACGTATGGAATTAGCTAACAACGTCCAGTTTAACCAAGCACTTGAGCATTCCAACTCAAGTATCTCCTTTTAATCAACCCCATGTCAAGTGAAAATTCTACTCCATTGACATGAAATTAATAATCATAGAAATATGAGAAGACATAATTGAATAAAATAAAATGGAGGATTAAAATTAATTAAAATAAAAATAACTCTATATATTAATAAATTCAAAACGCAACATAATTATTTGAACAGAGTCAACGAGTAACTAATCAAAAATAAGGGAATAAGGAAACAAACTAAAGTAATGTCTTCAACGGAGGTAATGACTCTCAGCATCCAAAAATCCAAGCAAAAACATAAACTATCAATGTGATGTAAATCTAAAAACTCAAATCTAAAACTGAAGTAATCCTCATGTGATGGATCTGAATGTGTGTGTATACCTCTTGAGTCTCTGCATGTTCCCTAGGTTTAGTCTGTGTTTCTGGGCCAAAAACTGGGTCAAAATGCGGCCCAAAATCGCCCCCAGCATATTCTGTTATTTTTGCAGATCGCGCAGGTCACGCGTACGTGTCATCCACGCGTTCGCGTCATTCAGCAATTTTCCTTGTCACGCGTTCGCTTCGTCCATGCGTTCGCGTCAGGCGTGCAGACTTCAATCCATGCGTTTGCGTCAGGCACGCGTTCGCGTCGCTGCGAATTCTTCATTTCACGCGTTCGCGTGGGCCATGCGCTCGCGTCATTGCTCACTGGTCATCTCCTTAGTTTCTTGTGTTCCTTCCATTTTTGCAAGCCTCCTCTCCAATTTCCAAGTCATTCATACCCTATGAAGCCTGAAACACTTAACACACGGATCACGGCATCGAATGGGATAAAGGAGAATTAAAATACATAATTAAAAGTCTCTAGGAAGCGAGTCTTCAATCATAAACAATTTTTGGGAAGGAATTGTAAATACATGCTAATCATATGAATAAATGGGTAAAGATTTGATAAAACCACACAATTAAACACAATATAAATCATAAAATAATGGTTTATCAACTTCCCCACACTTAAACATTAGCATGTCCTCATGCTTAGTTGAAGGAGATAAAAAAATGAGTAGGGACATGTAAAACTCATGAAATGCAATGCAACGTATATATATATATATATATATATATATATATATATATATATATATATATATATATATATATATAAATGCAACTATATGCTTCTTGTCTACTTGGTTAAAAGTAAATAAGCTCTTCAAGTCGAATATAAATCAAATTCCACTAATTCAATTTATACAGTAAGAATAGATAAAAATGCAAGAAGATAGCTCATGAAAGCAGGGAACATAGATTTTAAGCGTTGAACCCTTACTGATGGTGTATGTATACTCTAGTCCCTCAAGTGTATAGGGTAATCACTTTATTCTTCTCTAATTATGCTTTCTAAATTTTGTTCTTCACCTAATCAATCAACAATATTTAACATACCAATATAAACATCATGAGGTCTTTTCAAGGTTGTAATGGGGCTAAGGTAAGGGTAAGGGTATATATATATATATATATATATGGCTAAGTGAGCTTGTAAATTGAATCTTTAATTAACCTAAGCCTTCACCTAACATACATATACTCTATATAACTTTAGAATCATGCCTAGCTACCCATAGTTTTCACTTTTGCATTATATACTCATGCATTAACTTTCTTCTTGTTTTCATCACATATGCATTGATCTTGGAGCTTAACTTAACTTAGAATTGGGGTAATTTTGTCCCCTTATTTATTTAAATATTTATTGAATATTTATTTATTTATTTATTTATTTATTTTGAACATGAAAATAAATATAGCTTATCAATGCACATGGATTTTTAATTTTTATAGTTTCACATGAGTAGGTACCTAAATTTCCATTATTTTATCATGACACATCCCCTTATTAACCCTTGTTCCCACAATCTTCCCATACTCAATTAGCACACAATTTCTATCTTAAGCTAACCAAAGATTCAATTGGGATATTTTAATTATTTTTCTGCTTAAGGCTAGTAATGTGGTAAAATATAGAACAAATGGGATTAAAAGGCTCAAAGTGGCTAACAAAGGTAATTTAAAGGGTAGGCTTATTTGGGATAAGTGAGCTAAAAACAAACAATGGACTCAATCATACGCATGCATATAAATACATTAAATACTGGATATATAGGATAAAACAAAATGAAGATTACAATCATAGAGAAGTAAACACACAAGAATAAAATAATTATGGTTAA